>NC_057802.1:224033249-224208661 GCF_018294505.1 Triticum aestivum
CCCAAGACTGTGAAGGAGTTGTACACACTGGTGGATAAGTGTGCTCGGATGGAGGAAGGAAGGAAGTTTCCCGGAGAGGAGGATTGCATCAATGTTGATTCAGAGGATGAGGATGAATCAACCAGCCAGAGAAAGGGCAAGAAGCGTAATAAGAAGCCAAGGGATAAGGCAGTAATGACCATGGAAGGATCGGGCACACCTAGTACCAGCAAGAAGGCAAAGGTTGAGGCCCCCAGCAAGGAAGCTGCCGCGTGCACTGCCTGCCGGGAAGCCGCTGCCACGGAAAAATTTGGGAAAGGTGATGGGCCGTACTGCAAGATCCACCAGACCAAGGGCCACGACCTTCAAGAGTGTTATCAAGTTGAGCAGCTCGTCAAGAAACAGAGGGCAGAGTATGATAAGCATGATAAGGAGAAAGGTCAGAACGCTGCTGGAGGTAAGGGCCGAGGCGGTGAAGCAAATCGCCCTGGCAAACCCTTTCGGAACCAAGGAAAACCCGCCAGGGGCCAAGAAAAGGAAATCTGTGATGATGTGAGTGATGAAGGGAATGAAGAGGAAACCAGTGAGCAGGAATTTCAGAAGGTCACTGACGCCCTATGCATTGATGGAGGTGCATCTTTGCACACCTCTCATCGCCAACTCAAGCGATGGGCACGAGAGGTCAATGCTGTGGAACCAACGCCAGAGGTCCGGAAGCAGCTCAAGTGGTCCCACACGCCCATCATCTTTGACAAGGAGGATCACCCTGGCCGCCCCACAGCGGCAGGGTGTTTGCCATTGTTGGTCTCCCCAACGATTCGCAACCTCAAGGTCACAAAGATGTTGGTGGACGGCGGGGCCGGGTTGAATCTGATTTCCCCGGAAGTCATCAACAAGCTTCAGATAGGAGAAGAAGAGCTAGAGGTTACTGGCACGTTTCAAGGAGTCAATCCCGGCTGGAGCCATCCCAAGGGGAAGATTACGTTGCCGGTGACATTTGGGGGAGAACTGAACTATCAGACTGAGAAGATTGTGTTTGATGTGGTTGCTCTCCACATGCCGTACAATGGGATTCTGGGACGCCTGGCCCTGGCTAAGTTCATGGTAGCATCTCACTATGCTTACAACACTTTGAAGATGCCTGGGCCACCGGGATTCATCACTATCCCATCAGATGAGAAGGATGCAATTATCTGCGTGGACAAGATGTACCGGGATGCTGTCGTGGCAGAGGCTGCGATAGCAGCAGCTCCCACCAAGGAAAGCAAAGGGAATAAGAAGGATTGTAGGGCCTCTGGCAGGGGGTTCGGGAAGCGCGCCCCCTCCGAGTGCACAACACCCGTTGACGACGTGCCGGAGTATTCCAACAGCAAGAGATCCAAGGTTGCTGCACCCCCCTATGAGGAAGGTCCCAACAGGGCTGGCTGGCGTTGATGGTACTTTCACTATCAGCGCCACCCTTGATGACAAATAGGAAAGCGCGCCCGTTGCCTTCCTGTGGGCAAATATCAATGTGTTTTCCTGGCAACCATCTAATATCCCCAGTGTTCCCAGGGAGGTAATCGAGCACCACCTTACTGTCTGCCCACATGCCCGACCCGTCAAGCAGAAAGTCTGGAAGCAGGCCTTGGAGCGGCAGCAGTTCATTGCCGAAGAGATCAAGAAACTAGAGGTGGGTGGTTTGGTCAGAGGAGTACTGCACCCTACGTGGTTCGCAAACCCAGTGGTGGCCCAGAAGGCGAATGGGAAATGGAGGCTGTGCATTGATTTCACCGATCTCAATAAGGCTTGCCCAAAGGACCCATTTCCCTTGCCGCGCATTGACCAGATCGTGGACTCCACTTCAGGTTGCGATTTTCTCTCCTTTCTGGATGCATACTCCGGATATCACCAGATCTTCATGTCTAAAGAAGATGAGGAGAAGACATTGTTCATCACTCCATGTGGTACGTACTGCTTTGTTCGTATGCCTTTCGGATTAAAGTGCCGGGTCCACTTTTGCATGAGCAGTCCAGATTGGTTTTGAGCCACAGTTACACAGAAATGTAGAAGCCTATATGGATGGCATCATGGTCAAAACCAAGGATAAAACCACCCTTATCCAGGATTTGGAAGAGACATTTGCTAATCTGCGTAAGATTAACTTGAAGCTTAATCAGGAGAAGTGTGTATTTGGTGTTCCCTCCGGCAAGCTACTTGGATTCTTCATGTCCCATCGGGGGATTGAAGCCAACCCCGACAAGATCAAAGTCGTTGAGCAGATCCAAGCACCAAAGACAGTTAAGGATGTAAGCGCCTGACGGGATGCGTTGCCACGCTAAGCAGATTCATTTCCAAGTCTGCCGAGCATGCCCTGCCGTTCTTCAGAATTTTGAAGAAAGCAGGGCCCATGAAGTGGACCCTAGAAGCAGATGCAGCTCTGCAAGAATTGATGGCCTACCTATCGTTTGTGCCTATCTTGGTTGCACCCAAACCCCAAGAGCCGTTATTGCTTTACTTGGCGTCAACCAATCAAGTGGTCAGTGCGGCCTTGGTAGCACAGCGAGAAGTGGATGAGGCAAAAAGTGGCCAGATTATGGCAGAGTCAAAAAAGGATCAGAACAGCAGTAAGCACGACAACAAGAGCAACCCCAAGGACGCGGCAAGGAAGAAAGTGGTGCAGCGCCCAGTATACTTCGTCAACTCCTTGTTACAAGGGGCTAGCTCGAGGTATTCTGGCATGCAAAAGTTGATCTTTGGCCTCGTCATGGCCTCAAGGAAACTGCGCCACTACTTCCAAGCCCATGAGATTATGGTTGTCACTCGTTTTCCGTTGCAAAGGATACTCTGAAACCCTGAGGCCACTGGTAGAATAGTGGAGTGGGCTTTGGAGTTATCCAACTTTGGTTTGAAGTTTGAGAGCATGTCAACTATTCAGAGAAGGGAACTGGCAGAGTTTATTGCAGAATGGACGCCAACCCCTCATGAAGAAGTGACAGAAACTGCTCTCCTGGGCAAGGAATCAGCCCAAGAATGGATTATGTATTTTGATGGTGCTTTTTCCCTACAAGGTGCGGGGCTGGCGTGCTTCTTGTTGCCCCCTCCAGGGAGCACTTAAAGTACGCCGTTCAAATGCACTTTGCCCAGGAAGAAGCCACCAACAATACAGCTGAGTATGAAGGCTCCTTGCCGGGCTCAGGATTGCAGCAGAATTGGGAATTAAGAAGTTGATCATTCGAGGAGATTCATAGCTTGTGGTGAGACAAGTCAACAAGGATTATCAAAGTCCATTGATGGAAGGATATGTCGAGGAAGTGAGGAGATTGGAGGAGCACTTTGATGGGTTGCAAACAGAGCACGTACCCGTGCGGAAAACAGCATAGCCGATCACCTGTCAAAGTGTGCTGCGCAGAAGCTTCCTATGGAACCAGGAACTTTTGTTCTCCATCTCCCTCAGCCCTCCGTATCACCAGCCCCAATGGCCCGGAAAAGGAGAAAGTTGGACTATGGTAAGCCTCTCCTGGTCGAGCCATCCGCCCTCGGTAGAGACCCTGCCAGAAACAACTCCGCACAACCTGCCGGACCACCCCCTCCAGCCGGGCCTATGGACCCTGTGAACGAGGTTGGTGCTCCCGCCGTAGAGGAGGTGCCGCTAGTCCTCGTTGCTGAGCCCCAAGATACAACTTGGGAAAGGCACATCATCTGCTTCCTCCAAACCGGAAAACTACCCGGCGACCAAGATGAAGCTGAGAAAGTAGCCCGGAGGGCCAGTATGTATCAGTTTGTCGATGACACTCTGTATAGAAGAAGGCCCAACGTTGTGAAATTGAAGTCTATCTGCCGGGAGGATGGAAAGGAACCACTGGCTGAGATTCACAGAGGAATGTGCGGCTCACACATTGGATCAAGGGCATTAGTTGGGAAAGCATTCCGGCAAGGATTCTATTGGCCCACAGCCCTCCAAGATGCAGTTGAGCTCGTCACGACATGTGAAGCCTGCCAGTTCCATTCCAAGAGAACACACCTGCCTGCCCAAGCCCTTCAGACAATCCCTCTATCATGGCCATTTTCGGTCTGGGGCTCGATATCCTCGGCCCCTTCCCCCGAGCAATCGGGGGCTTTGAATTCTTGTTCGTTTCCATCGATAAGTTTACAAAGTGGCCGGAAGTGACTGCTGTGATAAAGGTGACTGCTCAGTCAGCTATCAAGTTCTTGAAAGAATTGGTGTGTCATTTCAGAGTTCCGGCAAGGATCATCACTGACAACAGCTCCCAGTTCACGAGCCACGCCTTCATGCAATACGTTCATGCCCTCGGATGCAAGATCTCATTCGCTTCTATGGCACACCCCCAGAGAAATGGACAAGCTGAGAGGGCGAACACTGAAGTACTTCATGGACTCAAGACAAGGACTTTCGATACGCTGCAGAAGCACGGCATGCGGTGGATCGAGGAGCTGCCGGTAGTTCTCTGGTCCCTCAGAACGACACCTAACCGAGCTACCGGGCAGACTCCCTTCTCCCTGGTCTACAGGGCAGAAGCAGTTATCCCTACGGAACTCATTTACGGGTCCCCTCGAGTGCTTGCCTAAGACGAAGTAGCGCAAGATCAGCACCAGCGTGACGACGCTGTGCTACTCAAGGAGAACCGTCTCCGGGCTGCTACGCATGCTGCACGCTACCAGCAAGCCCTACGTCGCTATCACAACTTCAGGGTTCATGCCCGGTGTTTTGAGGAAGGTGACCTTGTCCTTAGGCGCGTTCAGTCCGCCAAGGGTACAAACAAGCTGTCACCAAAGTGGGAAGGCCCTTACCGGGTAGTATGAGTCACCAGACCTGACACAGTCTGTCTGGAGACCGTGGATGGCACTCGTTTGCAAAACTCATGGAATATTGAGCATCTCTGTAAGTACTACCCGTAAGGCGCGAGGCTACCGGGCCTTTTGTACATGCCTTGCCTCAGCTGCATGTAACCCCTTGTGCAAAGCCGGGGCGATGACCCCGTGCAAGAGAAAATAAAGAAGCGCTGTAGGGGGGTCCCAACTAAGATTGCATGCATGCATGAGCACACCCAGATCACTTCATAAGCATTTCATGAGCATTTGCATATGCATATAGATAGGATTGCCTCCTGCATTTATTCTCACCTACATGGAGTTGCAAGTTCCTGCTGTGAACTTGACTTTAACAAAGGATGAGAAGATTGCACGACACAGCGATCCCCGGCAAAGCCAAATAGATAAGTTTACCTCTTGTCCATTAGTGTTCTATAAAGCTATAACTTTGCATGAGAAAGTGTCGCCTCTCTTTTGAAACTTAGGTGCTCCAATCTATGACTCGACCGTTGCTTCTGTCAAGATGGTCGTAGTAGCCTTTGATAAAAAGAAGCTGGCGGGGGGCTGGCCCCTCTGTCTGTTCCCCGGCAGACGTTGCTCTCCGGTTGACAAAGAGGGTGCCGTCAGGATATCCTGACGGGAAAGACTCGTTTATTTACATTAAAGAGGCACTCCACCTCTGCATGGACATATACATGCACGGGTTTCCAGCAAGGTTCATCTTTTTCATTCATATGCTAACACAAGTACAAGCATTACAGAACACAAAGATGAACTCGAGCGATTACATTATTTGAATTAAAATTTGGCGATTGCCTACAAGTATAAGATTGAAAAAAGATAAGTGCCCTGTAATGCCCTTTCTTGTCCCTCTCCTCCTAGGTGCAGCCGTCGAAGGCGAGGGGGGCAAAAGGAGCGCCTGAGCGAAGGCCCGGCCCGCTCTCATCGGGCTCCAGGAGAGGTAGCCCGGGGGGAGCGGAAGCACGAGGGAATGCCTCGATGGAGAGCACGGCGGAAGGCGGCCCCGTCAACCACCGTCACCAGGGCTAGCAGCCCGAGAGGAAGCCTGCCAGAGTCCAGCTGGAAGGCTGCTGGAGGAGCCCGGCAGCGCCATCTGCACCTCTACACCCAACTCCCCGGCAAATCACATTGCCGGGGAGGAGATGCAGATGCAGGTGATGGTGCTGCCGCCTGATGAAGATGGTGTGGGCGACAATCAGCTAGAGTCAGAGTCGTCGCTCCTCTGTCCGCTGCCGTCGTCATTGCTGTCACTGTCCTCCTCGTCGCTTTCGCTCGAGGAGGAGCTTTCGTCATCGGTCGAGCTCTCCGCGCAGCACCCTAAGCGACCACCAAAGCGCCCAAAGATCTTGATGGAGAGTAGGCCATTCTCCATTAACCTGAACTGGAGAACGTGCCCCTCCGAGAAGCCATGGGCACGGGCAAAGGTCTTCTAGCCGCGGCGAAGATACATCACATGAGGAGCAGGGAAGTCGACATCAACCCTCATACCTCCATTCCCGCATCCCCTCATGTGCAGCCGCAGAGCGCGTGGTTGCTCGAGCTCCATCTCCCGCGCAAAGGGAGTTGGGAGGCAAAGGTGACCACACATGGGATTGTATAGCCTGATGACGAATTCCCGGGGTTGGTCACCAACGTGGACTTCCATCGGGGGAAGAGCCGCCGGCAGAGGCACCGCCCCGCCCTCTTCCTCCTCGAGCACCATGATGACCACGGCCACAACCCCTTCCTCCTCTCCTTGCGGACGATTCCGCTGCCTCAGGATCCGGGGGAGGAGGGGCGCGCTGTCGAGAAGAAACCCTCGTTGCCGCCGCCGGAACACCACCACGCCCTTGCCCTCGCACCATTGCTAGAAGAGAAGGATCACAAAGGAGAAGGAGAACTGCGTGCAGAAGAACGCTTCCCCTACCCCTTTTATAGGGAAACGGTGCAGGGGGCTGGCCCCTCCTACGGGAAACGGCCGCCGCTCTCCTCCAATACGGCCTCTTTGCACCTACTATGACTCTGAGGGTCGAGGCCACCCCTCTGCCCCAACCACCGACGCTCGGGTTTCAGCCATAGCGCTCCTCCCCGTGTCTTCCGCATCCACCACCTACCACGCCCAATGCATGCGGAACACATGGCAAGGTGCATGCGGGACAAGGGGCGAGTGGGATGGCAGTTTTCGCCCCGTGACCATGGGGTGAGGAGATTCTGTGGGCCACGATCCAAGTTCTTCCGCGACACCGCGCACAACGCGCGGGGAAATCGGAAACCGCCCTGAGATCAAGACTAATGAAGCAGCAATGGAAGCCTCAAGGGGCCAACCCCTTCAGCGATTCTGCCTATGCACTTATTAGGCCCTACCCCGACGACGCTCAGCAGAGCGTTCGGGGCAGGCCTAGGGGCTTCTGTCAGTGCAACAAACCCTGGGTCTGTTACCCAACTGTGCACAGGCACAAGATTAAGATTGAAGCATCAGCTTAAGTCAGGGATTAAGAGATTTGAAAAACTAACATGCAGCTCAGAGGGACCAAGATCAAACCAGAAGAGCAAGATATCAGCAAGAGAAGGGCCTCCCTTGCCGGGTAGGCGAACCCGGCAAGGGGCGAGGCCACCACCAGAAGCAAGCAACCAAGACTCCCCGGCGGAGCCTGCCGGGGCTCACGGGGGTTGAACCACCCCACCAACCACTCAAACACGACTCACGTCGTCAATCAGTGCGGTGTCAAGCCGCAAGGTGATTAAGTGGCAGCCATTTCCTACAGAAGAAACCCACAGACGACACCCGTCCTGCGACGTGTCAAGGGAACAGGCGGAGCTGGTAAGATAGCCCGGCAGGCCTTGCCGGGCAACCAGTGATGTGACACTAAGCAGCACATTTAATGCACCCTGTCAGCCCGCAGAGTTAGGTATGATATCACTGCTTGCTATCATATCGGTGGATAATGACCACTTTGCCACTGTGGTGACCCCTTTAATCTATAAAAGGAGGCCCATGGCACTCGTAGGAGGGGTTAGAAGGTTGGAAAGTTGATGAACCCAGGCCACCATACGCGCGTAGTCGCCACAGCCCTGAGGCAAACCCTGCCGGGCAAGTGTACTATGCATCACCACACTCATTCCACCATAAATCCACCAAAGCAAGAGTAGGGTCTTACACCTCGCGGCGGCCCGAACCTGGGTAAATTGCTTGTGTGCTCTCTGCCGTGCTGCCGTGCACTGATCTGCTCTTTGTGCAATGCGACGTCCCCCCGCCGAACCAGCGAGGGACCACCCGATCCCATAGGTGGCCGCGAATGTCCCACGACATGCACACACACAACACTCACACATGCAGCCACGCACACACGCAACACTCACACGTACACACGCAGCCACGCACGCACGCAACACTCACACGCACGCCTGCATGCACACACCACACAACCAACACACACTCTCACGCTCAAGTGCTCAACCTACACGTGCATGCGCACACATCAGGCCCTGACAGACACATACACAACCAGGTGGTTCACGCGCACGGGTTGGAGTCTTGTCGTGCCTGCGCAAATTTGTGTTTATCTGACCTTTTTCCTATGCGAACTGATAGGTGGGACCCACAAGGAACATGGTCAATTTAACTAGTCAACATGGTGCCACGCAGACTATTTGGCCGGTCAACAGAGTGCAATCCGATGTTGAACAGTGAGCAAGTGACCGTATAATCACCGCAAAACGTATATAGTGACCGTAATGAGTGTATTCTGAAGTCCGGTGACCGTATTACGCTTTTCTATCTGTAGCCCTCCAAAACTACATCTCTACACGTTCTCGCATGTTACATCTAACAACTATGCAATAGAGCACTACTACTACACTCTAACATAATAAATCATATGTGTTTTTAGTTTTACTAGATATCATATTGTTACTTAATTATTCAGTTTGCATACATTAAAATTGCCTTTGAAATGTATGGCCAGTATCATCTACCGCGCGGAAAAATCCCGCCCTTTCCTGTTTAATCGGATTTGTATCGATGGATCGTGCGAAACAGCAAAACTATAGTACTATAGTACTATAGTACTACAGTACAAGTAACAGTTCACTGGGCTGCCGTGTCGTGTATTCCTCTGTCGTAAGAGTGGAGCGCTCGCTTTCATAAATGTTCTAGTCCCTTTCTCCAACATGTGGGACATCAAGCTACCGGGTCCACGTGCCATACCGAAATACAGTGCAGAGCAGCAGGGGTGAAGCACCCCAGTCATTGCACCGGCGTAGTAATGAGCAATGAGGCATCAAATCACAAAGCTGCACCTTTCCCGCAGTTAAGTTGGAGGGACGAAGTAATAATGCTAAAAAAAGAAGTTGGAGGGACGAAGCAACTATCATTTCACTCGTTGCTGAATCCGCTTCTCCCTCATCTTCTTCAAGTTAACCACGTGTTGCTTTTGCCATTGTTCTGCCTCATGTGGAATGCGGATCGGCTTGGTAAAGCACTGACACGTGGGACTACATGTTAGCAAACACCAGGCCAACGTCCTCTAAAAATAAGAAACCGCCCCGCCATCCGCGCGGCAAAATCACCTCCTTTTTACTAATCTTGATTCTATAATTTTTTAGATCAATATAATTGAGATTTTTATAGATAGCACACAGGAGCAAAACCAAGTGGTACGGTTAAGGGCATCCACAATGTGTAGCCAAATGTGAAAATAGCTTTTGGCATCGATGGGAACCATTGTGGACGGTGCTGCCAAAGCCAAAAATTTGGAACGAAGCTCCCTAATTGATTGATTGAAGGAATAGAAAAATGCAACATCTCTCCTCTTTCTCCCGTGCTTGGACGCATGTACAGTATAGAGCACAAAGTCCACTCCCCGTCCCTTCTATCACAAATCACAAAGCAGTGAGGCGTAAAATCACAAAGCACAGACGAAGCAACCATCATTTCACTCTTTGCTGACTCCGCTTCTCCATCGTCTTCTTCGAGAAACCACCTCACCACACTAAGCTGGACGGACGATGCTATTGCGTACCAGTACTAGTACATTTACGCGTCCTTTGGTTCAACAGACTTCCTGGATGCAAATAAGGCGGTAGTCTCGGCTTGCAGGCGACACTAGCAAACGACTTACCGTGGTCTCCCTCAATGGTGTTCTCCGTCGAATGCACTTCGCCAAACCACAACATTCGAGATATCATCGACGTCACCGCAATGGGGAAGGAAGTCAAATAGTTACTACCTCCATTTTTTTGTACACAAGGCCAGTATATCAAAATTACAATTTGCAGAAGGCCACTAACACTAATCGAGGCAAAATTGATGGGGTTTGCCTCGTACTAGCAACCAAGGACATTAATATAACCTTGCATGCATGCGGAAGTGAGAAGGTTGGTTTACATGGTGTTGCATTAATCAAGCGATGAGGCGTGAGATGGTTAACTCTTTGGGCTTTGGAGAAAAAAATACGCATTAATTGACACGTCAAACGAGGATTTGTATCGATTAATCCCGCGAAGGAAAACCCCGCCTTTCTTTTTTAACACTAGTACTCCTACGTACGTACTTGTATCCTCTTTGGGTCTAGGCCTTGCATTGCCATACTTCGCCACACATTTTTGCCAAGCTTGCCTAAAGTTTTCAAAATGAAAAGGAGGTACACTTGCGCACGACTGTCGCGGTCGAAATGCACCCTCACACAGTCGCTCCTGCACGCCGCAAACCCAACCAAGGGAATGCACCCTCACTGACACGTGCTACCGCATGTGATCAAACCAAACTTAGTCGTCCTACCGCTAACACATAATTTCATTCATACATTTTGTTTATCCAACTGCATGTTGGGGAAGATCCGTACGGCCCATGCCGTGGTCTGTTGGGGAAAAAGAAGAGGTGAGGAAGAAGGGTTAGGAGACGTAGGATATTCATCCAACCACCTAAAATGGTCAACTGACCCAAATGATGAAAGTCAGGCGACTTGCATAAATATATGTTTTTACACAGCAAAAGATCCCTAAAAACAACAACATAAAAGAACTATCACTTCTCGCGGAACGAGACGGCCTCGTCGTCTTTGGCTGCCGGCGCGAACCAACCGTAGTTGCCGACGTGTGTCTGCTCACCGTGGTTGTCCTCGGCCTCCAGCTACTCGTTCACGCGGAGCGTGTGGGCACTCTGCACAGACGAGAGCACCGCCTGGTTCAATTCCATGACATCTAGTTCCGCCTGCAGGAGGGCCTCGATGGCAGCGGCATCTGTGCGCTCCGCGTCGAGTTGAGCCTGCGCCGCCCGGTTCAAGTCCAGGACGTCCGGTTCCGCCTGCAGGAGGGCCTTGATGGCAGCGACATCCGTGCGCTCCGCGTCAAGTTGAGCCTCCGCCGCCCGGTTCAAGTCTAGGACGTCCGGTTCTGCCTGCAGGAGGGCCTCGATGGCAGCGGCATCCGCGTGCTCCGCATCAAATTGAGCCTCCGCCGCCCGGTTCAAGTCCAGGACGTCCGGTTCCGCCTGTAGGAGGACCTCGATCGCAGCTGCATCCGCGCGCTCCGCGTCAAGTTGAGCCTCCGCCGCCCGGTTCACATCCACGACATCAGGTTCCGCCTACAGGAGAGCCTTGATGGCAGCGGCATGCGCGCACTCCACGTCGAGTTGAGCCTCTGCCTCCCGGTCCTCCTTTAGTATCGCCAGGTTGAACCGCTGGTCCGCCTGCACCATGGGGGACCCGGACGCCGGCGCGAAGTCGACGGCCATCGTCTCATACGCATCGGGGGCCTTCCACGCCGCGACCTCCGCCATGAACATTGGATCGGCTTCCTCCTCCTCGTAGCTTAGCTCCAGAGAACTCGGGGATTGGCCCGCCGCAAAGTGAGCTTGGGAACGGAGGTCTGTGGCACCGACCGCCGCCACGATTTCTGCGCGGTGCTCCGGCGTCAGCATCTTGTAGTACGTGATGTTGCGGTGCACCATGGCTTTCCGGTGAACTAGGGGATGCTTGATGCGGGCTAGGGGATCGAAAGGTGGGGAATGGGCTGGAGAGGAGCTGTGGTTTTGGGGCAGTGGCTGGCGTAGGCCGAGCAGCGAAGGTTCTGGTGTGAATAGTGGTTCTGGTGATGACCGGTCAATCGTCTTTGATTGTACATCGCTCTGGTCGCGTTCGCATTGCACCCCGGCATGCTAGACCCTCCACATCGCTCATCGAATGGAACGCGCTTTGTCTTGTGTTTTCGCTCGCTTGTGGGACCGCAGTTGAGAGCAAACCGACGTCCCTCCCCCTCCCCTCCCGCGTCATTTATACTACTACTCCCTCCGTTTTATGCGTAGTAAATGAAAACAGAGGGAGTATACTAACTACGGATGAGGATCCCCTGACGTGGCCAAACCCATTGAGTAACTGACATGCGGGCCTAGCAAGCATGGGGCCCGCCAGTAAGTGACCGAAAGGCAGGGTAAGGCAGGTATACCTATGTCAGAGGATCCAATTCCACACTACTCCCTCCTTCCATCTATGCAAGGCCTAATGCGGTTTTCGAGGCTAACTTTGACCAAATGTTAGAGTAATAATATATGACATGCAACTTACACAAAGCATACGGTCAAATTCGTATGTGGAAGGAGCTTCCAATGATATAATTTTCACATTATATATCTCATGTACTATTAATCTTTTCAATAGTCAAAGGCGGTTTTGAAAAACGCGATCATGGTTAATAATGTAGCCGGCTGTTGGCTATAAAGAGATGCTACCTCACTTAGAGCCATCATAAAAAATAATCATATAAGTAATAGGTTGGCTCTTAGAATGGCTATTAGGTTGGCTCTAAGCATTTAATATTTGCATGAGCAAGGTATATGATTGGAAAAAGAGAGTTGCATGCATACTATTTTTTTCTTGATCTATGTTTATAGTCGGGCTGTAGAATAAGAGCCCGCTTCACTCTCTCTCCTCTCTTCTCACTCCTCCAAGTAGGATTTTAATGACATGACAAGTCTTATAGCCTGCTGACTAGGCCTTATTAGACTTGCTCTTAGGCCCTATATAAATGGAAGGAGGGAGTACTATGAGCACTGCATACTCTACTACAGATGTTGTCAGTACTCCACTAGTACTATTGGACAGGGAGCTTAAAAAAGTTACTATTGGACTGGCTATACGTGGCGAAATCCTAGTAGGAAGAGCATGCGCGAGAAGAAGCACATTCACGTGGTTGAAAACAAATTGGAAACCATCTCTGTTTAAACACAAATCTAGGAGTACGTACGAATCTAACAATATTGATTGGGCGTTGTTGAATGTTGATACTATTTTTGTAAGTTTGATCAAAGTAGAGATACTTTGACCACACATAAAACTTATATGTAAACTAGAAAGGATCAGAGGGAGTACATTGTATGTTCAAAAGCGAAACGAACATTGAATACCCTTTATATATGATTTGCAGATGCTATGATCACCGGTTCAAAATTTTGAATCCACCTTAGGTATCACACATGAACCCACTTGTTCTCTCTCGATTTCATCTCAGGGTCCGGAGATCGAATGAAAGAGGACTAGGGTGGGTACAATACGTCCGTTTCGCTTATGAACGTACGATATACTCCCTCTGATCCCCATAGACCCCCCCCCCGTGGGTCATTTCACTACAAAAAAATACACTTCCGTGATGATACGTGTTTGTCACAGTAGGTCACGTTTTCTATCATGCATGTACATCCATGACGAATTTATGACAGAATCATGATAGTCATACCTATGCTGTCGTAGAAGTGTTCCATGACATTACCAAAATTATCATCACAGAAGTGTTCACTTCCATGACGATAAATGTCGCGTCATGGAAGTGCTTTCGTCAAGGGTGATCGACACGTGGCATCCACCGTAACGGGTCGCCGTTAAGCTATCGGGTCTGGTTTTGGATCCGATAACCCACTAACAGCCACGACCAATGCTGATTTTCCACGTGTAAAATTCTCATTGGCCGACGGAACCACGTGTCAGCTCCGCGTTGGCACAAGTGTCACTCATCCAATGGGCGAGATGTGCCTATGATATGTTGACATGTGGACCGGCCCAAAAGTGGCCCAAAAAGATTAAATGGGCCGGCCCAACTAAAGGCCCACAAGATTTTGCGGACCATAATGGGCCGGCCCAGCTAAAGGCCCATGAGATTTCGCCGACCATAGTGGGCCGGCCCAGCTAAAGGCCCACAAGATTTTGAGGACACTAGTGGGCCGACCCGTTAATAGGCTGCCATGTTTTGGGCCAAATGTCGGCCCATGTTTGATCCGGTCCATTAATAGCCTGCCACGTTCCGCGGCCTAATAAAGGCCCATATGAGATCCGGCCCATTAAAAGACTACCTCGTTTTAGGCAAAATTACGGCCCAGATCAGATCCGACCCTTTATGAGGCTTTGGGCTAAATTATGGCCCATATCAGATTCGGCCCGTCAATTGGACGCTATGCTTTTGGGCCCACTTGCTAAAGGCCCATTTAGTAATTTGGCCTGGTATTAGTTTCGGTCTGTTAACAGGCCCGTTTAACATTTCGGCCCTATATTTATTTCAGAATATTAAAAGCCCGTATAGTTGGGCCTAACTACGGTCCGGTTTGCATTCGGCCTGCGCACATCCGATAATCTGATTGGGCCAAACAAGGGCTGAGACAATTTTGGCTTGTTAACGGCCCGTGATGTGATTGGCACAATCATGGGCTGGGGTCTATTTCGGCCTGCTGCCGGCCCGTGAGCTGTTCGGCACGTTTCAGGCCCAACCTACTTTTCAGCCTCCTAAAAGCCCATTGAGTTTTCTTGCGAAAATAGGGCCGGCGGCTTACTCGGCCTATTAAAGGCCTGAATCTACTAGTGGGCCAGTTTACATTTAGGCCTGTTAACGGACCAAGATGACTGGGCCCATGATGCGAATCATATATAGTGATTTGCATGACGGCCCGATTATGTACCGTAATTTTATAGTTTGGCCGGTTTACTGCGAAGACAGGATATATATATATAGTAAAATAACTGCAGCATCGTGAATAAGAAAAAACCTAGACTATACAATAAAGAAATTACAACATATTACATCCACTGGGCATCAAAGTTCGCCACTATGATAATAAAGCACAAGCAGACAGCAGATTACATACACTGCGCATCAAAGATCGCCACCAGTGCGAATAAACACGCAGACAAAATAATATACAAAACCGACAACACTTCAATAGAGTTTAAGAAAGGTTAGCCCTGCTCGGGAGCTCCAGCGCAAGCAGTTGATCAAGCTGATGAGACTGCGCTTGTTTGACACTTATATCCTCCTCACTCTGAAAGATAAACAAGCAGATAGATGACAGGTTTTGCACATATAAGGATCAGTGCTGACAATTCATCACATTTCTTACTGACGAATAAACTGACATAGTTTAAAATAGCATTAACACAATATGGTATTGTTCAGGTTAAGACATGGCAGGAAATGACATTGTGAAGGAATTGGCAGCTTCACGACACCACTGGATTACAGATCAAGAACTCATAAGTATCAATGGTTAGTGTGCTGTCAATTTATCCCATTTCGGATTGGCAAATAAAGAGACGGTTTAAATAATAGTAGAATGATATGACATTGTTCATAGTTAAGACATTGCAGAATATGACATTGTGTTGTAGTGGGTAGGTTCACCACACCACTAAATTATGGATCAAGAACAGAAGCATACATGTAGTGCAAAAGAAGATCACTTGCTCTGTATAGTTTAATTTACATGGTATGAAGAAGGAACTTGGTTGTACAACTAAAAACTTAAATTGAGAAGGACAAACTTTTGTTTATGAACTACATAATAAACTTTAAACATGCAATTTGATGCAAACACCAAAAATAAACAGTTGTTGCAGTCATGCCTAACCAAATATACACAACAAAGTTTGAAGGCTTGAGAAGGACAAACTTACATTATTGGTGAAGACAGGCTCTATAAAGCCCTTGTTCATGCTGATGGGGGGGGGCAATTCAAGAAGTTTACCATAGAATCCTCTTCATAAGCATTGCCTTTATTCTACATTTTGTTAAGAGTAAATATAGATGTGATAATATAAGACAAAATGGAGAATATTTAAGATAATATGAAGAGTGATGCTACATAACCAAGTAGCTATAAATGTAAGTATTGCGATACAGGCAAGAGGTACATCCAAGAGCAATGCAGAGCTAAACTTCTTCAGTACCATCGGTGTTATCCAACCTTATGGTAAGAGTAAATATAGATCTGATGTGTAGAAAATGGAGGGCAAAGGAAAATAAGCTGCAGAGTGATGGTACATGAAAAACTACCTATCAATATAAGTACACTGATAAAGGATAGCAGGTACTTACAAGAACAATGCAGAGCTAAAAAATTTCATTGGCATTGGATATATTCTAGACTACTGTAACCATTCATACAGATCAGATAATTTGGAGCGAACAATTGATAAGCAAGCTATCATGCATACTGTCGTCACATAATGAACCAGGTATGAATGCAAGTACAATGATACATGACAACAGGTACTAACAAGAGCAAAGCAGCGGGCAGCATATTTGCGATATCCTGTCGTTCTTTTCAAACTAGAATTCTTCTTTGAGCAGATTTCCTACAAAAGAGATCCGTAAGGCACATGTGGAAAAGTAGAAGTTCAAATTGTCATGTGATATCATAGACAGTACCTCATCCTGGGAACGAGACCAGTTCATAACAAGATTTTTCCATTCAATGTCTTCTAAATTTAGCACAGGAGACTTCACCGGAAATTCATTTATAGACTTGCCATCAAAGTGTGATTTCCTCAGGTAACACCGATAATTCTGCAATGCTTCCTTGAAAAGCGCAAGCAAGCTTTGCTCGTCATGACTATCCAGATTGACCCTCGCCTACTTACAACAATGTAATGTAAATCATTGATGTGTTCAATCAGCAAAAAACAGGAAAATAATCACCATGAATAATAGCACTTACACGTAAGTGGGACAGGAAGATGTGAAAATGGTGTTTGTCTTCACTATAATGTTCCCATGATGGGAATATATGCACGTAGTCCCTAACAACATTGAAAGCATTGTCTTTTAAACTGGGAATAACCGGAATGGGTTCCAATCTGCACGAATTGGCCGTCTCTACAGTTGGGATAGGTCTTCGGCCGGTGGACTTGCTGTACTTTTTGCTGGAGTGGGATTTTTCTGTGGTATGGCTGGTGCTATGGCAACTGAAATATGCATACCTTTTGCTGGAGTGCAGGTCCTGTGTGGTGGGGCTAGTGGTGTGGCCAGTGAAGTATGGGTACAGTATGCTGGAGTCGGTCCTACGTTTTGTGTAACTGGTTGTACAACCAATATAAGTGGGGTGTCTGATTTCTCTGGCAGCACCACGTTTTTCAAGGACTTTGCTGGTGCTTCTTTAGGTTCAGCAATCACCCTCTTCCTTTTTGATGTCTGATGCACAAGAACAACATTTGAGTGGGAAAACATGGTATGATGACAGATGGAATATGTATTGATAATGGATGGGCATGGCATCTTGACATATATGATGAGTAAACTAAGCAGCTGGCGGTGCAACAAAGTAGAAGAAATGCAAGACAACATATGCAAGATACGCGCAATCAATAAAACATTGCCAAATTAGAACATGCACCTTGATGGGTGAATAGGACAGGCCATCTTCCTTCGACTCCTCGAGGTTAGAATAGTCATTAGGATCATATTCTGAACAAGAATCTACAGGTGGGGAGCGTATGAGTTTCATTGCATCCAGAATGGCACTCAATGCCTTGGTGCCAATTTTGTAAGTCGTTGTAGTGTTCCACAATATTCTTCTGATTGGCGAATTCTGATATTCACTGTAATTACGTATAATATCTGAGAACCATGAAAACATAAATATTAGTGAGATTATCTTTGTAATGCAGAGGATATTCTAATATAGGGGCGCCCCTGTAAACCCTTGTGTGCTATCACTAGATTCTGATGAGAGAGCTCATGTGTGATGTAATATGGTGCGTGCATTAATATAATCTGGCACAAGTACACAAAAAAGTAGGCTCCAGAAGTAAGGATAGTTGGCAGATGATAGGTTCATAATATACTGTATAGAGAGTTTATTGCCAAACCATGATAACAAGAGCACACAACAACTAGGCAGATCGTAGTGTACATAAAAGGGATACACCATAACCACGATATATAAATCGGGAAAGTGGAACTGGCTGGAAAATACGGTGTTGTATTGCCGCTAGTAATTGAAAGCCTATTGATCACGTACAGACCAACTCTATCAGCTGTTGGCTGCAGATGTCCCTGCTCCCCTTCCTGACAAGGAACATACTGTACGTACTAAATACACACTAACAAAAGAGGAACATGTTAAAGAACAGAAGAGGAAGCATATTCTTGAGGTTCCGCTTCATTGCATACAATGTTGGTTGCCCACTCATGATGAATCACAGCGCCCAAAGAAATGCAATTCCATGCTGTCTCTCTATATGTGGCCACATGCATTTGGAAAATCAAGTGCGAGCATTACCTGACCAATTAAATGTGTGTCTGTTAACTAATATCAGTATCATATCACAATCGTATTTGAAGAAGTAAGCTTTGCACTTATGATTGGTGTGTTGTTTAGCTTCAAGAGTGGAGTGCTGCTAGTGCGGCACAAAGCAGCTACACAGATCATAGTGTAGATATAACGGGAAAACCGTAAGCATCAGGAGTAAAATCAGCAAAATGGAACTTGCTGGAATATATGTGCTAGTATTGCTGGTACGGCTAGAAAGGCTTCAGATACCAGCTCTCTTCAACTAAAGGTGCGGTACTGTTAATATCAGTGTTACTCCCAAAGGCGGCACAGCTCCCCGCATTTCCTTGCTAATCTTATAGGATGCAAGTGGGCAGGCCACTACCAATCCTATCCCTATGTTTACAAAATCCTACGAATCAAAGAGGCCCGAAGAGTTCAAAGTGTCCATCCCAACCGACCGTATAGACCTCTAAACTGCAAATGTCCCTGCTCATCTTCACTACAAGGAACATACTGTACTAATATCATACTCCCTCCGTTCCAAAATATAAGTCTTTGTAGAGATTTCCACTATGGATCACATACAGATGTATACAGATACATTTTAGAGTGTAGATTCACTCATTTTGCTCCATATGTAGTCCATGGTGGAATCTATACAAAGACTTGTATTTAGGAATGGAGAGAGTACTTATTAAAGAAGAACGGAAGAGGAACATGCTAAAGAAGAGAAAGCAAAATTTGGATAATAAAATGTTCGTTGCGCAGTGCCAACACATGATGAACCAGAGCGCATTAAGAATGCAACTCCCTGCCGTCTCTCTATATGTGGTGCACGTGATTTTCGAAAGTAAAGTAGGAACATTAGCTGACCAATTAAACGTTATCTGTTTTAGTAATATCAGCATCATATCAAATTCGTATTTGAGCAACAAGTTTGGAATTATGAGTGGCACATTGTTTAGCTTGATGGATTCAGGAGCAGTGCTAAGCAGCTATGATGATGGTACTGAATATAAAGGCATGTCTGCATGCAAGTCGCGTGACTTTTGTCATTTGGGACAGTCGACCATTTTAGGTGGTTGGATGAAGATCCTACGTCTCGTAACCCTTCTTCCCATGCAGAACACCGCACGGGCCGCCGGCCGAACCACTGGCCCCAACCCCCCCCCCCCCCGCCCTCCCCTGAACCACCCCCACCGCCCGTGTTCCTCCGCCACCCCCACCCCCACCCCTGCCCCTACCCGCGTCGAGTTTCCTTTGTTTGGCGAGGCCCCACCACCGCCCCCACAACCACCGTCCCCACCCGAGCCCCTTCCTTCACATCGGCTAACTCTGGCAAGCTCTAAAAAATCGACTGACCCAATTTTGAAATTTAGTCTACTGTCATTTAAATAGTGTGGAATATAAAAGGGGAAAACCATAAGCATTGCGAGTATAGTGTTGAGCGTGCCATGACAGATCTGAAGGTACAAACCGGACAAAGGCAACTTTGCAACCAATGTTTGGTTTCAACTAACAAGTAAGTGATGGACAAGAAATCAGAGTAAAGCATTGGCGATCTATTTTCTTGCTGCGATAAATAAGTTGAGCAGATACGAAAGAGTACCGCCTCTGGTGTGGCGCCGTGTATGCATCTGTTGAGAATTTGACGGTGCTGCGGTAGCGATGGCTGTCGACAGCGTGGAAGCAGATCTAGGAGGGTAGACGGTGGCGGCGGGGAGCGGTGGACGAGACGGTCGTAGGAGCGGTGCCGGCAAGGTGGACGACGGCGGGGATGAAGCGAGAGGACGGGATGCTAGGATCCCGGTCCGAAGCCGTGGATGAGAGAGGTCGATCTCTTGTAATGGACGATGACGTCAGGGTATCAGCTCCAGCATGGTGGAGGAGGACGACGGTGGATGGGGTGGCAGACAGAGGAGGCTGGGGTGGAAAGGGTGTTTTGGCGCCCACGGAGTACGAATGGGGAAATGGAGGGAGAGAGGAAGGGGGAACCATGTCTTTAGGGCGCGCTTGTCTCGAATGAGAGGAAATCTACAAACTTAGCCCCCGTTTAAAATTTCCTACATCACAGCAATATTAGTCGGTTAGGGACAGGACGCTAATCTGGCATACACCGAATATTTGCTGACGAGAGTTTGTTTTGGCGCCCAACATGTATGAATTGGGGAGGGACTCGATTTCGGCCGAGGAGTGTCAGGGAAATGACACCTATGGGATCACAGGGAATCCCTACTACGGTTGATAGGGCGCGGGGCTGTGGAAAGAGCGGGTTTAGAAGATCAACGCGGGGGCATTTTATCCAGGTTTAGGCCGCAAGCGATGCATAATACCCTAATCCTGCTTTGGTTTGTTTATCTGGTGTTCTTGTGTCACAGCCCTAGAATACCCGAGTGAAATAGTTGCAACTGCACTCATGCATCATGTCTAAAATTTCTGAAAGTTGAACAGAGGTTTGTTGACACCCTCAGAATCAGTTCAACAATAATCAACATTTAATTCTCATCAACTGAGTCCAAAGAAATGTTCCTGTTACTCTGTGAAAATATTGGTAAGAGGTAAAATTCAAACCAATATTTTCAGAATCACAGAAATATTTATTTTGGGCCTTTGACTTAAATCAATGACATATTTGTAACGCCAACGATGCGGCTATATCTCCCACGTGTCGAGGCACGACTTAGAGGCATAACCGCATTGTAGGTATTGTCGCAAGAAGGGTCATCTTCACACAATCCCATGTAATGAACAAGAATGGGATAAAGAGAGTTGGCTTACAATCGCCACTTCACACAATACATAAATTAATTCATACATCATCCAAAATCCACACATAGACCGACTACGGTCAAATCCAAATGAAAAGAAGATAACCCCAAATGCTAGATCCCCGATCGTCCCAACTGGGCTCCACTACTGATCATCAGGAAACGAAACATAGTAACGACCAAGTTCCTCGTCGAACTCCCACTTGAGCTCGGTTGCGTCATCTGCACTGGTATCGTCGGCACCTGCAACTGTTTTGGTAGAATCTGTGAGTCACGAGGATTCAGCAATCTCACACCCGGGAGATCAAGACTATTTAAGCTTATAGGAAGGATGTGGTAATATGGTGGAGCTGCAGCAAGCACTAAGCATATATGGTGGCTAACATACGCAAATAAGAGCGAGAAGAGGAGCAACGCAACGGTCGCGAAGCTAGAAATGATCAAGAAGTGACCCTGAAACTACTTACGTTCATACATAACCCAGACCGTGTTCACTTCCTGGACTCCGCCGAAAAGAGACCATCACGGCTACACACACGGTTGATGTATTTTATTAAGTCAAGTGTCAAGTTCTCTACAACCGGACATTAACAAATTCCCATCTGCCACATAACCGCGGGCACGGCTTTCGAAAGATAATACCCTGCAGGGGTGTCCCAACTTAGCCCATTATAAGCTCTCACGGTCAACGAAGGATATTCCTTCTCCCGGGAAGACCCGATCAGTCTCGGAATCCCGGTTTACAAGACATTTCGACAATGGTAAAACAAGACCAGCGAAGCCGCCCGAATGTGCCAACAAATCCCGATAGGAGCTGCACATATCTCGTTCTCAGGGCACACCAGATGAGACATCCTACGAGTAAAACCAGACCTCAAGTTTCCCCGAGGTGGCCCCGCAGTCTACTCGGTTCGGACCAACACTCGAAGGAGCACTGCCCCCGGGGGGGGGGGGGGGTTAAATAAAGATGACCCTCGGGCTCGCGAAAACCCAAGGGAAAAAGGCTTAGGTAGGAAAATGTAAAACCAAGGTTGGGCCTTGCTGGAGGAGTTTTATTCAAGGCGAACTGTCAAGGGGGTCCCATAAATCACCCAACCGCGTAAGGAACGCAAAATCAAGGAACATAACACCGGTATGACGGAAACTAGGGCGGCAAGAGTGGAACAAAACACCAGGCATAAGGCCGAGCCTTCCACCCTTTACCAAATATATAGATGCATTAATTAAATAAGAGATATTGTGATAAGCCAAAAATATCCATGTTCCAACATGGAACCAACTTCAAATTCACCTGCAACTAGCAACGCTATAAGGGCTGAGCCAAACAACGGTTTGCTAGGAAAGGGTGGTTAGAGGCTTGACATGGCAATATGGGAGGCATGATAAAGCAAGTGGTAGGTAGCGCAGCATAGCAATAGAACGAACAACTAGCAAGCAAAGATAGAAGTGATTTCGAGGGTATGGTCATCTTGCCTGCAAGGTTCTCAGAGTTGTCGAAAGCTTGATCCTCGTAAGCGTTCTCAACAGGTTCCTCGTAAGCGTTCTCGTCTCCCGGCTCTACCCAAAGCAAGAACACAAGCAAAGGACCAGCAATCAATCACGGGAAATGCACAAGCAACATGATGCAATACATGGCATGATATGCGAGATGGGATATGCAATGCATATGCGTGCTCCGAAAGGAAAATGATGAACAAGGCATCAACTTGGCAAACCAAGTATGCCGCTAGAAAGATGAGATGATTTTGGTCGAAATCGATATAAAGATCACCTGAAGCGGATGCACGGTTTGCAAATGGCAAGCAAAACAAGAATGACACAATTCTAAGATTAACAGCATGATAGCACTTAGAATACATCAAGAAGCTAAGCTGCTGCACCCCAACATAACAACAAAGCATATGATAGTGATTTACTCAAGATGCTTGACAAAAGATGAACACTGAGCTATGGCTGATCACAAAATAACAGGTTCAAACAAGCATGGCAAAAGTGCAAAAGATATCAGCTTCACAGACTTAGTGAAAATACTGAACATGGCATAAACAGCAGCAGGTAGCAATGTTCAGAGCAAGCAATCAACATGCTACAGGAACTTATCATAGCAAAACAAGGCACGACATGAATCTACTAAATGCATAGAACAAAAGTCCCTTACTGACCATGAGCTAAAAAGGCACAGAAGATATGATGGCACCCATGTAAACATAGCAAGTTTCGTTAACAGGTTCCAGACTTAGCAGAAAACAGAGCATGGCATGGACAGAATTATGAAGGCATCTTTGTGAGCTCGATTCACTCATCAAAAAGCATTTCATGAAAAAACAAGCATACCAACAGCAAGAAGACATGTTCATGAAGCTAACCATTGCAATAGAAAGTTCATAGCATGTATGTATCAACTACGACAACCTTGGCAAAATTGAATAGCATGTTAACATTCTGCCAGGAACATTTTATAGAAAAAGTAGAGCAAGATTGCGACATGCTAGGGCACTCCATAATTGCAAACAGGGGCATGGATGGGTAGAGCATAACCATATGTTCAAAATATCCTTACTGAAGTATCTCAAAATAAGCATGGATCTCACTGTAGCATCAAGTTTACATGGCATAAAAATAACAGCAGGTAAAGGACTTAGCAAAATCCTAAGTCCCTGAAAACGGAAACATCACGAAGCCTAGTTTGCATGCTTGTGCTAGTCACCACATAGATCACAAAAATACATGACATACAACCCTGGAAATATAGCATGGCATAGATCAAAACACATGTAAAGCTCATGCCCAAAAGATGCACACATCAAATGCAACAAAAATAATAAAACATCAAGTTCTGATAAGTAACAGCAGTAAACATCATATAGCACTCTTGCATCAAAGATTTGAGCAACCAGATGAACTCAAACGAGCATGGCATAATGGAACAAAATGAAGAGACTCTCGTGATGAACATTTCCATATATCATGCGCATGAAATGAAGCAGTATGCAAGGAGATATGACTGTTCAAAGGAGGCAACATAATATAACAGCAAAATGACTTGAGAGGAAAAATAGACCTCCGGATCTAGGGTTCTTCGTGGCACGCGAACTGAGGCAGCCGGACTCGCCGGAGACGGGTGGCGCGGCGGCCGAAGTGACGGGGCCGGCGAGGTCGGGGCCCGCCGGATCTGGCCGGGGCGCGGTCACCGGCGAGGGGAGGCGAGGTGGCGGAGGGCGGCGCACGTCGGCTCGGGGCGCGGGGCGCGCCGGCGAGGAACAGCTGCGGGGCGGCGCGCGGGATCCCGCCCGGGCGCGGTGGAGCGGGCGCGGGGCGGAGGACGGGCGCGGCGGCGCGGGGCCCGGTGAGGCCCGGTTCGACCCGGGGCGGGCCGGATCTGGGCCCCGGGCGACCGGCGGCGATGTGGGCGCAGGACTGCCACGTGTCACCCCTGGATTCGTCGGGTGACGGCGCAGACACATCCGTCGGTGGCGGGGAAGGTGTCCGGCGGAGCGAGGGAGCGGGGCTAGGGTTTCGGGGACCCGGATTTGGAGGAGGGTGCACATTTGTCCGGCGGCGCGAGGGAGCGGGGCTAGGGTTTCGGGGACCCGGATTTGGAGGAGGGTGCACATATTTATAGCTAGAGGGAGCTAGCAGACTCCAAATGGGGTTTAGTTTTCGCCCACCCGATCGTGATCCAACGACGGAGAGCATGGAAGTGACTTAGATGGGTTATTGGGCTGTTTTGGAGGGTGTTTGGCTGCAACACACAAAAGGCCTTTGCGGTTACCCGGTTAACCGTTGGAGCATCAAATGGCCTCCAAATGGAACGAAACTTGACAGGTGGTCTACCGGTGGTGTACCAAGGCCACTTGGCAAACCTCGGTCCATTCCGAGAACGTTTAACACCCGCTCACGAAAAAAGACAAGAGGGGTGCGCCGGTGCATGTGGGAGTGTCGGATTGCAAAACGGACAACGGGGAAAATGCTTGGATGCATGAGACGAACACGTATGCAAATGAGATGCACATGATGACATGATATGAAATGCATGACATGAACAAAATGCAAAACGAAAACAAAACCCGACCACGGAGGGAATATCATAACACATAGCCGAAAATGGCAAGAGTTGGAGTTACAAATATGGAAAGTCACATCCAGGGCGTTACAATATTTGAGTTGAATTTATTTCTATTATATAAGAAATAAAGTTCAAATATTTTTGTAAGTTGCCTGTGACCTTAGACTAGTTTCTGAGCTCACATAACAATTTACAGAAAGTTAAAAAAAATGATTTGATGTTCTAAATCAAATCAAAACCAATTGTAGAAAATAGAAAACATTAATAAATAGAAAAACCAGAGAGAGAGAGAGAACCTACCTGGCGCCTACCTGTGCGGCCTGCTGCTGAAGCCGGCCCAGCCCATCTCCACCTCCCCTGTCGTCTTCCTCCTCTTGCCAGGAGGACGAAGGGCGCGTGGTCGCCGCGCGCGAGCCACCTCCTCCCTGCTTGCTTCATCCCAGATGCGCCTAGGCGAAGCCGCGCACTCACCTCGACCCTCTCCCACTCTCCCCCATGCTCATCCCCTCCCCTGGACCTCTCACTCTCACCCCCCAAACGGCTTTGTCACCGCCGTTCCGATGACACCCTGGAGCTACCCACGAGCTCCGCCTCATCCCTCTTTTCCTCCTCACCGAGCTGCCCGACGCCGGAAGCCCTTGGACGCCGCAAGCACCGTCGTTCCCCTCATCGGCCACTGAAGATCGTCGCCGTCGATTTGCTGCCCCCAGTGCCTCCCCGAGCTCGCTGACTCTCCCGTTTGAATCACTGTGAGCTCCTCTGCCGCTCCCCTCTCTCCCCGTGCTCTATTGCACCGTGTACCCGCCGTTTCCACCGGAGCCGAGAGCTCCCGAACTCCGGCAATGTCGCCACCGCGGCCCTAGCTGCTTCCGCTCGCATTTGAGTGTGTCATCGCACTCACCGTGCTCCCAGGAGCCGAGAACACCTACCAGCTCTTCCTCACGTACACCACAACGCCGTTCCGGCCAACTTCGTGCGGGCGCCGCCGCGGGTGTGCTCGTCGCCACCAGCTCCGGCGACTACACGACCAATCAGTGGCACCCTTGGACGCGGCGCATCCCCAAGGTCCCGTACAACCCACCCGCGCGATGAATGGTCACCGGAACAGAGATGCCGGTGTGCCTCCGCCGTCGGTTGAGGTCGCCGGCGGCTTAACCCCGGCCGGCTGACGTGTCAAGTTAGGCTAAACTAATTAGGTCACTAACTACCCAACCTAGTGACTGACATATGGGCCCCACACCCTTAACTAACACTAGTTTAATTTCTGTTTAGTTTTATTTAATCCCGGTGGACCCACACGTCGGTGTTGACTGCGCTGACGTGGCCGTTGACCGGGCCCACCTGTCCGTGACCTAACAAGCCCAGGGTCACTGACCAATGGGTCCCGCAGGTCAGGTTTGACCTGGCCGACCCGTTGACCGCTGACGTCACAGTGACGAGTGCCGATGCAGTTAATTATTTTTTGGATTTATTCTTATTCAGGAAATTTCAGAAAATAATGCTAACTTCAAAAATTCATAGAAATTAATCCGTAAAACCAATTCAAACAAATTATATATGAAAAATGATTAGAAAAATCCAATCTATCCATATGTACCATTTGCATGCATGTTTAAACAACCTAAGGTTGCTATATATGGCAATTTGCATAATTGGCATTTAAATAAGCACATATGGAGTTTGAATTTGAACCCTTGGTTCAAACCAACTTCAGTTAATCTGGTTTCTAGTTGCATTAGCTCAAATCACAGCATATCGCCATGTCATGATCATGCATCATATTGTGCATTGCATTGATCGTATTTCTTCTCTGTTTGTCGGTGTTTTCCCCCCTCGGTAGAAGTTGTTCCGACGTTGTGATCGTTGACACTGATGAAGACTCAATGCTATCTTCAGGAGTGCCAGGCAAGCAAAACCCACTTGTTCATTCCGATACAATCCCACTCTCTCGCTCCTGCTCTCTTTTACTGCATTAGGACAACAACGAATCAACTGTTACATGCTGCGGTAGTTGAACCCCTTTTCCTCTGCATGACCTGTCATTGCCACAGTAAATAGATGAAACCCACTAGCATGAGTAGGAGTTGTTTGAGCCCTGATGTGCCTACTCATTCATGCTTGTTTGTCATGCCTGCTACTGCTTAGAGTTGAGTCAGGTCTGATTCATCGGGGATGAATTGGAATGGTGATGAACATGTCCTACTGTGTGTGAGCTAAGTGTGTGAACACGATTTGGTAAAGGTAGCGGTGAGAGGCCATGTAGGAGTACATGGTGGGTTGTCTCATTGAAGCCGTCCTCAGGAACCGAGTTCTGTGTTTGTGATCCATGAACAACTACTACCACACGTTGGGCCCTGAAATATGACCCCGCTTGACTTATTAACCGCCCTTGTCCTCTGCCCAGGAGTTGCAACTAGTTTCTGGTGTTTGTAGGATATGTGTTGGAGGCCATGTGTAGCGCTGACCCTAGGGGTGGGCTATGATGCGGTAGATACACCGTGGCCTAGTGTACCGGGTGCCCGTTTGGTGTCTTGGGAACCCTGCACACATCGTTTGGGGCTGTGAGCGAAACCCCGGCCGGATCTCCTCGCGGATGGAACCCGAATAGGCGATAAACCTGGACTAGAGACTTGTGTGGTTAGTTAGGTCATGGTCTACACCCACGTCGGCTTTTGCTTGAAGTCTGCCGAGCACATGTCGTGTGCAGACGCTAAGTGGTGGAAACATGTGTGAAGAAGTACACCCCTGCAGGGTTACAAATGATCTATTCGAATAGCCGCGTCCACGGTAAAGGACTTCTGGGTTGCCTATACAGTTCATAGACAAGTGAAAGTGGATACTCTAAAACTCGCAAGATAAGCGTGAGTGCTATGGATGGCCTTCTCGGAGGGAGACGGGAGCGGATCCATAGTGGTGTATTGATTTGGTGAATATTGGACTCGTGTGCGCCACCTCAAAAGAGTTACTTGCAGTCATAGTTTAGGATAGCCACTGAGTCAAAGCTGGCTTGCTGCAGTCAAACTCCACCACCCCCTTTGTTGATACTGATGCATATGTAGCTAGTTCTGATGTAAGTCTTGCTGGGTACATTTGTACTCACGTTTGCCTATTTTATGTTTTGCAGAGAGACGTCAGTCTCGCTAGTAGTTCCGCGTGGACTTCGACGTTTAGCTTGTTACCTCAGCTACGATCTTGTACCCTTGGGAGGGTCTTGTAGATAGTCAGGCTTCTCAGCCTTTTCCATTTCTAGTTGTCTGTACTCAGACATGTTTATACTTCCGCTCGATGCTTGTATGCTCTGTATGTTGGGTCATGAGACCATGATTGTAATACTTGGCTCCTCGGAGCCTAATGAATAAATACTCGAGTTGTAGAGTTATGTTGTGATGCCATGTTGTATTTACACATATCGAGCATATTGTGTGTATGATTGAAATGCTTGGTATGTGTGGGATCCGACAACCTAGTTGTTTATCCTTGGTAGCCTCTCTTATGGGGAAATGTAGTCTTGTGCTTCCATGAGCCATAGTAGTCCGCTACAGCCCGGTTCACCGGAGTCCTGCTAGCGCCGCACTACTGCTCCGGAACACTTGACTGGCCGGCATGTGATTCACTTCGTTCCTGTGTCTGTCCCTTCGGGGAAATGTCACGCGGTGACATCCGGAGGCCTGCCTACCCTGCTACAGCCCGGTTCACCGGAGTCCTGTTAGCCCAGTGCTACAGCCCGGATTCGCACGCTGCTGACCGACATGCTCGTTGTTGATTCATGTATGCCTGTCCTCGTAAGTTAGTACCACTTTGGGTTCGCGACTAGTCATGTCGGCCCGGGTTCTCTGTCATATGGATGCTAGTGACACTATCATATACGTGAGCCAAAAGGCGCAAACGGTCCCGGGCCATGGTAAGGCGACACCCGTGGGAATACCGTGGGTGAGGCCGCAAAGTGATATGAGGTGTTACCGGCTAGATCGATGTGACTTGGAATCGGGGTCCTGACATCTTGGACTAGCTACAAGACGTGCAGGGTCCAAAAAGTCCGAATCCTTCCTTAGTACGCCTCGGGCCTCCTTTTATAGTCGGAAGGGGTCGCCACAGTGGCATACAGGAGGTGGAAAGTATGTACTGTATAGAAGTCTATCTCTGGCACCGTAGGACAAAACACATTTAATGCGCTACCGACGTGCCCTCTCACTTTATCGGGGACGGCAAGGAAGCTCGTCCCATCTGTCGCCGCTTCACCTTGCTCCGACGCGCGTCCAAGTTGACGAGGCGTTCTGCGCCACGCTAGCTGGCTGGCTGCTGAACTGGTGCGGTGGCAGAGTCTTCACGAAGATCTGCATGCCACCACGCAGGTGCTTGCTGAGTTGGCCTGGAAGCCGCATGCCGCCATGTAGGTTCCTGCTTAGTTGGTGGGCTGACTGCTGTGTCGGAACGGCGGTGGATCCTCGGTAGGTGTGGGCCTGGCTGTGGCCCCGCAGATGTCCCTAGCAAGGGTCTTTCCGGGGTCTTGTGGGTGTCCCCGGCAAGGGTCTTGCCGGGGGCCTTCGTCTTTTGGTTCTCATCTAGATCTGCAGTCCTCTGGTCTTCACAAAGATATGCATGCCACCTATGCAGGTGCCTCCCGAGCCCTGGTTCCAACGTTGTTGATGGTGTTGGAACCTTTGGGCTCGAGAGCGGCAGCCTTGCTGGTGTTGGGTAAGTTGCCCCAGCAAGGCTCTTGCCGGGGCTATGCAGGCCACCCCGGCAAGGCTTCTTGTCGGGGAAAGCCCACCTTGTCCCTTTGCTCCTCGCGCCTCTAGCTTGGCGCTGCTCTGGTAGTCTTGTGTCTTTGCTTCCTCTTCTGCCCTGCCAAGTGCGGCCGCAAGTGGGGTTGCGACTGCCCGCGCACAAGTAAAAGGGTACATAAGGCCCCTACTTTCGTACACCGACAGGAGCCCCCGAGCCTGGGCCACATGTAAGCGCGGAGCATTATTGGGCCAGGCCCAGAACGGTGCGCGGGCACGCGTGGCAGAGTTTTACTGCAGTAACTCCCTTACCAGTTGTGATTCCCCACGACCCGCGTTGAATGCGTGACGTGGGGGTCGTGCGTGGGGCGGTCGCTACACGCCTGTGTCGCGTCGTGGTAAATGGTAAAGATGCGGCCCGCGTCTTCCCCATAAAAAGGGAAACTGCAGGGGCACTGATCATTTACCCTCTGTGCCTTTTCCAATCTCGGAACCGCCATTCCCCTCTTCTTCCTCCTCAAGCGCGCATCAAAGCTTTCGCCTCTGCTCGCTGCCGCGCGTCTCCATTGCCCCTGATCCCTCATTTCCTCTCAATTGCCATGGCGCCCAAGACGAGCAAGGGCTAGGGAGCGGCCAAGGACGCCGGGGGGGGGGGGGAGGAGGCGCTGGAGAGCGAGCTGGTGGAGATGCAGACGCAGCGCGCCCTCTTCCCCTCGACGGTCGACATGTTCACCCTCAAGGACATGTTTAGGCCCCTGTGGGGAAGGGAGACGTCGGGGCATCCCGCCACGCGCGTCATCCCTACCTCCTGCGTCGAGGCCGGGCCAACGCAGTACCCCTTCTTATCAACTACTTCTCCTGCGGGCTCTGTCCCCCTTTTTCTGATTTCTTCAACGATGTCATGCACACCTTCGGCTTCCATCTTCTGGACCTTACGCCGAATGACGTGGCGTGCATGGCCTTCTTCACCCATCTCTGCGAAGGCTTTGCCGGAGTGCTCCCCAGCACAGCACTCTTCTGCCACTACTTCTACCCTCGCATCCAGCCAGGGGGCGCCATCTCTGGGTGCATTACCTGGATTCCGCGGACCAGGGGAAGGGTACGTACCCGGAGGGTGCTCAGAAGGAAAGGTGGGAAGAGTGGCGGGGCCGGTGATGGTGGATTGAGGAGGCAGATCTGTAGGAGTACTGCCGGGTCCGTTGGGCGCCGCCGGTCCTTAGTAAAGACTGGGGTGATGTCGACGCCAACGACAAGAAGCTCACGGTCGCCACCACCAGGATCCATCACCTTACTTCAGCCGGGATCACCCTCGAAATGATTGGGGCCGACTTCATCCATCGTTGGATTGCCCCACTACACAACAAGGGGAGGCCGGCCTGGGACTTCAGGAACGCGGCCGACATCATGAGGCTCCACCCTGGCTTGAAGCATAATTTTACGGTGTTGTAGCACGCCCATCTTTGACAGAGGCTCTTCCAGCTCAAGGTGGACGAGGCCGGCGGGGTCGAGAGAACCGGCAAGGCCGAGAAGGCCGGAAAGGCCGTGAAGCCGGCAGGGCCGTCAGGCCTGGCGGATCTCTGTTTGGGTTGCCAACGGGGGTGGTCCCGCTGAGCAACAACTCTCACCAGACCAACACCATCACCATGATGCCGGATTTCAACGCGCATGGCCTCGACCCAACCTGGGATGAGCCAGAAGCAGAGCGGGTGCAGGCGTTCTTCGACACCTTGTCGGAGAGGTATGGTCGCGACGAGCCACTGCTCGTCCACGACACTACCCGGAAAGAGCTGTCATACATTGGTGCCAGGGCGGAGGAGGCGGAACTCGCCAGGGAGGCCCGCAGCGTCGGCACCGTGGAAGACGAGGCTGACACGGCCGCAAAAGAGAAGGAGCTTGCCGAGTGGGCGGGGTCTGTCGGGGAAGCCAGCGGCGTCGACGCCGGGGCTCCTGTAACGCCCCAAGACCGATGCTCCAGATGCCTTCCTTGTTCTTTCGTGATTGTCGTGTGTATTTATTTTTTTTGTTGCATTTCATCATGGCAACATCCGCATTGCATCGGTACTCGTTGCCGTCATTATTTTTAAAACTGCAATCGTTCATAGTTGCTGCTCCTCGCTTGTCTCCGTTGACCTTTTGACATGCCCCTTGTCGTTGTTGACCTCTCTCAGACCCCTCGTGTGCGTGTCCGAAACTTCCCTAAACCCGACCCGGACTATCGCTACCGATGGGTCCGGATCATCCCCAAACATCTATAAAACATCATCGTTTCTTATATAGACTCTTCTAGCCTATTTTTTCCGGGCCGTCCGATTATGATCGGAGGGACCGGATACCCCTAAGCTAACCCCTTCCTATAAATAGACCCTAACCCTAAATTTTAGGAGCAATGTCCCATCCATCGTCCGCCGCGCCGCCAGTCCACTGTCTTCCTCCTCCTTGGGATCCCCTCCCGATCCAAAACCACCATCCACAGCCCGCCCCTGCTCCTTCTCAGTTTCCACGCCCAACCAACCAGTGCCTCCCCTGGATCCTGTCGTCCACCCAACCAGCGCAGCCACCAGACCGGAGCCCCGTTGCCGGTGAAGACCTCCTCCTCCCCCCGTCGCCTCTCCGCTCCGGCAACCAGGTCATGCCGCCGCTCCACGTGCCTCCTCTCTTTTCCCTGCTGCTCCTCTCTGAACTTACCCCGCCATGGCCACCTGTCTGTAGGTTGCCGATGCACCTGACGGGATGAAGCTACCGGTGCCCCTGCTCCAGCCCTGCGTCGCCTTCCCCCGCACCGATCCCAACCCCACCGCCCCGCACGGCCACCCCGCGCCACGCCCGTGCGCCGGTGTCCTCTGTATCGAAGCCCTGCTCCGGTTGCAGAGAAGAACGAGCGCCTCGACCCCCCTGCAATGTTGAATCGCCAGCCCATCTCGACCGCCCGGATCCGTGCCTCCGCCTCGGATCTGCCGGCTCCGTCCCGTTCTGGGTCTTCCCCGCCTCAAGCTGCGTCGCCCTCGCCGGAGAACGCGCCAAGTCCGCCGCCATCGTCCTGCTTCACGAGGCCGTTCCCCTGCCATGGCGCCTCGGCCTCCTCTGCTTCCCGCTCGCCCACTCATTGACCGCACTCGGCCTCCTCCTGCCACGCCAAGACCGCTTCCCCTGACCTGAGGCCGTCGTCCTGGACCGCGCCAAGTCCCTGCCGGCCTCGCGTTGACCTCCTCGCCATGGCTGCTACCCTTCTGCTGAACCTCGCACCCGCCACAGCCGTTACATGGCCTCTGCATCGAGCGCCGCTCGACCCCGCGTTGACCCGTCGCCGCGCCAAGTTCCACGACCGCACACGCCTGGGCCGGCCTTGCCTCGGCCTAGCTGGATCTGCCTGCCCCAAGTTCCACCGACTGGGCCTTGGCCCATGGTGAACAGCCCAGCCGCCCAGCAGTTTTGGCCCATGTAGTTTTTTTTTCATGTCTGCGAATTTCCTATTTACCCAGAGAGTGCAGTTTTACAGAAAAACCCCTAGTGTTCATGCATCTAATAACTAATTAATCATGCATCAGAATTAAATAAACTATATATGTAAAATGCTTAGAATTTCATCTAGTTTCATAATACGCACCTTTCATCCATGTTAAAAATGTTTAAAATGCTGTTTGTTTGAATTTGCTCAAATGCCATGCTAAAATGATTTAATTCATAACTAATTAACCAAAGCTTGGATTTAAATAAACTTGATATGTAAATGGGGTAGGAAAATGCCTATTTTAACATGGTGCACTTTATTTTGCTGTTTAACAACATTAAAATTGTGTTTAGGGCAGAAGAGTAGCAAATTCAAAATATGCATATGGGGATTTTCCGGAATTGTTGTTTGTTGTTCCGGCGTCATTTAAAATTGCCTAAATAGTTAGTTTACTTATGCTTCACCCCTTGCCATGTTTAATAACATTTAATATTGTTGGGTACATAACTGAGAGAGAACTAAATATTTGATGTGGTGTTTCGTCAATACGCAACTCGTTGCATATTGAGCTCCACTTAATTTGTAGTGTTGTTTGTTGCACTTTGCCATGCCATGCTTTTAAACTGGACATGCACCATACTTTATTGTGCATCATGCCATGTATATGTGATGGTTGTTTACTATATTGTTTGCTTCTTTCCAGTGTTGCTTCTTCGGGTTAGTTCCGATAACGTCGCGTTTGTGAGGATTTGTTCGACTTCGTTCGTTTGTCTTCTTCATGGAATCGTTCTTCTTCCTTGCGGGATCTCAGGCAGGATGCCATACCCTCGAAATCACTTCTATCTTTGCTTGCTAGTTGTTCGCTCTTTTGCTATGCCGCGCTACCTACCACTTGCTATATCATGCCTCCCTTATTGCCATGTCAAGCCTCTAACCATCCTTCCTAGCAAACCGTTGTTTGGCTATGTTACCGCTTTTGCTCAGCCCCTCTTATAGCGTTGCTAGTTGCAGGTGAAGTTGAAGCTGGTTCCATGTTGGTACATGGATATGTTGGGATATCACAATATCTCTTATTTTAATTAATGCACCTATATACTTGGTAAAGGGTGGAAGGCTCGGCCTTTTGCCTGGTGTTTTGTTCCACTCTTGCCGCCCTAGTTTCCGTCATACCGGTGTTATGTTCCTTGATTTTGCGTTCCTTACGCGGTTGGGTGTTATGGGAACCCCTTGACAGTTCGCTTTGAATAAAACTCCTCCAGCAAGGCCCAACCTTGGTTTTAACATTTTCCACCTAAGCCTTTTTCCCTTGGGTTCTGCAGACTCAAGGGTCATCTTTATTTTACCCCCCAGACCAGTGTTCCTCTGAGTGTTGGTCCAAACTAGAGCACCGTGCGGGACCGTCCCTTGGCAACTTGGGTTATGTTGGTACCTATACGCTTAGCTTATCCGGTGTGCCCTGAGAACGAGATATGTGCAGCTCCTATCGGGATTTGTCGGCACAGCGGGCGGTCTTGCTGGTCTTGTTTTACCATTGTCGAAATGTCTTGTAACTGGGATTCCGAGCCTGATCGGGTCTTCCCGGGAGAAGGAATTTCCTTTGTTGACCGTGAGAGCTTGTGATGGGCTAAGTTGGGACACCCCTGCAGGGTATAAACTTTCGAAAGCCATGCCAGCGGTTTTGTGGCAGATGGGAATTTGTTAATGTCTGGTTGTAGAGAACTTGACACTTGACTTAATTAAAATACATCAACCGCGTGTGTAGCCGTGATGGTCTCTTTTCGGCGGAGTCCGGGAAGTGAACACGGTCTTGTGTTATGTATGAACGTAAGTAGTTTCAGGATCACTTCTTGATCACTTCTAGCTTCTCGACCATTGCATTGCTTCTCTTCTCGCTCTTATTTGCGTATGTTAGCCACCATATTTGCTTAGTGCTTGCTGGAGCTCCACCTCATTACCCCTTTCCCGCCCATAAGCTTAAATAGTCTTGATCTTGCGGGAGTGAGATTGCTGAGTCCTCGTGACTCACAGATTCTACCAAAACAGTTGCAGGTGCCGACGATACCAGTGCAGGCGATGCAACCGAGCTCAAGTGGGAGTTTGACGAGGACCTTGGTCGTTACTATGTTTCGTTTCCTGATGATCAGTAGTGGAGCCCAGTTGGGACGATCGGGGATCTAGCATTTGGGGTGTTCTTCTTTTATTTTGGTTCCGTAGTCGGACCTTGATTGTACTCTGTTGATGTATGTTTAATTAATGTATTGTGTGAAGTCGCGATTGTAAGCCAACTCTTTATCCCATTCTTGTTCATTACATGGGATTGTGTGAAGATGACCCTTCTTGCGACAAAACCACCATGCGGTTATGCCTCCAAGTCGTGCCTCGACACGTGGGAGATATAGCCGCATCGTGGGCGTTACAAGTTGGTAATCAGAGCCATCCCCGACTTAGGAGCCCCCTGCTTGATCGAATCGCTGACGTTGTTGAGTCTAGAACAAAATGCTTTGAGTCTTAGGATTATATATATCGAAGAGTAGGATTCTTTTTACTCCTCAGTCCCTTCATCGCTCTGGTGAGGTCTCCTGACGTAGATGTTTTGTCTTCCCTCTCCTCAAATTTCACTAAAAAAATTAGGATCACACGGGTATCTTGGAATCGTTCCGATATTCTTGTGACGAGAACATTGTTCTTGGTGCCTCCTGACATTTAGGGGTTGTGGCAGTGTCCCGGGGAGTTGAGCTCCGAGGTGTTGTCGTCACAATTTTATCGTTGCGGTTCTTGAATACCTGAGTTTCGCCGACATCGAAAATCTCTTTTATGCAGTTGTTGGTGAGATCACCTCGACGCCACCCAGTACTGGGGCGGGAGTTCGGGAGTATTGCCATAACTCGTATAACGGATGCTTTTCGAAGGTTGAGGTACACGATTTCCGGAGTTTTCTTGGCTATGTGTTGACGGATGGATACAGCTGGATCTAGGGATTGTTAGTTTGGGTGAGATATATAGCGTCCCCTGTATCCCCAACAACAGATTGCATAACCAGAAAGTTTCGGGAGTTTATAAGTGGGAATTCAAGTATCTCGTAGGATATCTTTCCAACACACACATGATACGATATGGGATCTATCATATGTTTGTTTCCGGCTTATTCTACAAGCCAAATCCTTTGTTTTTGTTACTTTTGTGGTATTCAAGTTGCTTCAATGCCAATTGTTGATTCCATACCTTATTCTAAGCGGTGTTCTCATATTTTTATGTTGATGCTAATCCTTCTTGATCATCAAGGTTGTCTTTTCAATCCTTTCCAACGGGTGTGCTTCTCTTCAAGTAAATCCGATCATTCCAACATTCGCAAGATCAATTCTAAGCTTTTTCTCAACGGTGTTCGTTTCATCCGACCCAAGTTGCCTTTGTTTTCCCACCCTCACACCCTTTTCTTCAAGGACTCAGATTTCTTAATCAAGTATCCTTTTATTGATGTGAAGTCTCTTCATTCTTTTCCTCCTTGTTCTTATCCGGTGATTCTCAGGAAGATACTAACGGAGCCTTAACTTCATCATTATTCGTTCTCTTTCTTCTCAAGTGGATTAAATTCAAGCTGTGTCGATCATATCTTTTCCTCGTTTCAAATGTTTTTCTCGTACCGGGGCACCTCTTAATCATCCACTTCTCGCTATTCAATTGTTCCTGAGTGATGAAGATATCTCAGAAGATTCAAGTTTCCATTCTCAATTCACTCAAGCTCTTTTGAGGATGCTATCTTGTTCAAGCCATTTAATTTCAACCGGTGCAATCTCTCTTTTCAAGCAATCATTCAACGGTGGTTCTTTTGAGTGGGCCCTAACCCACAGGTCTTTTTCCAGGATCTTACTTGACTCTTCTAATCTTCCTGGAGTTACTCTAAAATTCTTTTCCAAGTTTGACTTAAGAATGAATTATCATCAGTTAAATGTCCTTCTCCAAGATCTTTCAAATTCTTTTCATCGTTGGTTCATCATTTCTATTCTTCATTGTTCCGGAGTGGCTCATCAATTCATGGTGGTGTTTCTCATCGTCATTCTCAACATTTGAAGACCGACGAAGAGTTTCTCTTAAATCTTGCTCCATTCTCTTCAAGATTCATGGTTCTAGCTTGATGCCATCCTCTCATAATTGTTTTCGATTGTGAGAATTCTTTTCACCCATCCAGAGCATTTCAGGAGTCTTTTCAGTTTGATTCTCCGGAGCCCATCATCTCAGAATTATTCATTCAAGCTTTCAGCTCTCGTTCTCCAAATCATACCGGTGCATCATTCAAGTGTTATCTAATCAGCTCAGGATCTCTGCGTTCACTTGTATCTAAATTCTCTCAAGTATCTTCGTTCATTTTCTAATTCTTCCCGGTGTTTCTTTATCTTTTCTTCGTTCATTTTCAATTCTTACGGTGGTTCGTTCAAGAGTTCTCTTCCTTTGTTATCATATAGATTCATTCGTTCTTTCCAATCCTACCGGTGGTTCATTGAAGACCTTCCCAAGTTTGCGCCATATCTATCTTATTCCTTTCTACGAGAATAAGTAGTATGCCGAATCCATTGCTTGTCATCAATTTAATTGGTGAAGGATGAGCATAATGTAATTCTTGTTCTTGTTTCATCGAGTAAATTCAATTCCTTATTCCGGAGGTTCATCAAAATTCTTGATTTCATTTGTTCATCTTTCTTTCCGAAGTTCCAAGTTTTCTCGGTTATATCATTTCAATGCTTCATCTTATCACTGCAAGGCTTCACCTTGTGTTTTCAACTTCTCTTTCTTTCTATCATCCTTTTATTACCGGAGTTCTTCATGGAGGCTCTACATGATGGTTCATCAAGGATTCTTTTCATTCTTCAATTGCTCTTCAAGATTTCATTCTCGAAGTGTTCTCAAGATCCTTGTTGGAAGAGCTCAAATATTCTTCTTCCTGCATTCCGAAGTGCAATTCTTTCTACCTTATCTTTTGAGGTGGTGTTATGTCATTCTTGACAATTTCCCTTCATGCTTCATGATTCACATGTTGTCAAGAATGAGGTATTTTAAATCCATCAATCTCTTCATTGGAGTTATCTTGGGTTATATTTCACCTAAAGCTTTCCCTAAGGATTGTTGCTATTATGGTGGTTATCAATGATCCAAGTTTTCTCCTATCCTGTCGGCGAAAGGAGTTGTCATCTCCTTGTTGACCTCAATCCAATCTTTTGTTTCCATAGTGGTAGTATTTCGCCTCAATTTTGAGAAGTTTTCCATAAGCCCACTACAAGTTTATTCGTTTCGTTGTTGGTTTTCCAACAACTCCGTTATAACCTTCTTGGAAGGGTGCTCTCCAAGCTCTTTTGTGCCAGAAGTTGCATTTTCTTCTCCATTCTTTCATTCCAATGATCTATCTTCTATTCTTTCTTCCGAAGGCAGTGTGCCGTTGCTCTCTTCACTCATCATCTCGATTTGTGAGGATCGTGTTCTTTTCATGCTTCTCCATTTAACCAGAGTGTCGTGTCATCTCTTCAAGTTCTTTTCATCTTATCAAGTTTTCCTTTTTCTTTCAGTCGGAGTGCTGCCCAAATTATATCAATCTTATTCCTTCTCTATCTAGTTTTAACCAGAGTCTCATCCAAGTCCTGTCATTTTGCCAAGTTCAAATTCTATTCTTTTCATTTCCAACCGGAGTGTTATCGTAATTGATCCTTATCGTTCCTTCTACATCTCGTTTCAACCGGAGTGCTTGCATGTACTTCTCATCCATTGTTCTCGTCATTCATAGCTTTGCAAACTCCAAAGTTCACATGGTGTTCCTTGTTTCTCTTTTCTAGCGGTGTGGTCATATTCTTTTGGTTCTTGAAGCTCTTATTTCATGTCTTTCAACCTACAAGGTTCTCAAATGTTCCTTGTTCCTCTTTGCTAACGAAGTGTTTACAATCTCGTTCATTCCATTGCATTCTTTCTTTCAATTTGTTCAACCTCTCAAGGTTCGTGGTTTCACTCGTTTGTCAAAGAAGCAACTTTGTCTTACCTCTTCCTCTTTCGTTTCTCCCCGGTGCCATCCTTAGATCTCGGGACGAGATCCTCTTGTAGTGGTGGAGTGTTGTAATGCCCCAAGACCGATGCTCCAGACGCCTTCCTTGTTTTTTTGTTATCGCCGTGTGTATTTATTTGTTTGTTGCATTTCATCATGGCATCATCCACATTGCATCGGTACTCATTGCCGTCATTATTTTTAAAACTGCAATCGTTCATAGTTGCCGCTCCTCGCTTGTCTCCGTTGACCTTTTGACATGCCCCTTGTCGTTGTCGACCTCTCTTAGACCCCTCGTGTGCGTGTCCGAAACTTCCCTCAACCCGACCCGGACTATCGCTACCGATGGGTCCGGATCATCCCCAAACATCTATAAAACATCATCGTTTCTTATATAGACTCTTCTAGACTATTTTTCCCGGGCCGTCCAATTACGATCGGAGGGACCGGATACCCCTAAGCTAACCCCTTCCTATAAATAGACCCTAACCCTAAATTTTAGGAGCAATGTCCCATCCATCCTCCGCCGCGCCGCCAGTCCACTGTCTTCCTCCTCCTTGGGATCCCCACCCGATCCAAAACCACCATCCACAGCCCGCCCCCGCTCCTCCTCAGTTTTCACGCCCAACCAACCAGTGCCTCCCCTAGATCCCGTCGTCCACCCAACCAGCGCAGCCACCAGACCGGAGCCCCGTTGCCGGTGAAGACCTCCTCCTCCCCCCGTCGCCTCGCCTGTCCGGCAACCAGGTCATGCCACCGCTCCACGTGCCTCCTCTCTTTTCCCTGCTGCTCCTCTCTGAACTTACCCTGCCGTGGCCGCCTGTCTGCAGGTCGCCGATGCACCCGACGGGATGATGCTGCCGGTGCCCCTGCTCCAGCCCTGCGTTGCCTTCCCCCGGACCAATCCCAACACCACCAACCCGCACGGCCACCCCGTGCCACGCCCATGCGCCGGTGTCCTCTGTATCGAAGCCCTGCTCCGGTTGCAGAGAAGAACAAGCGCCTCGACCCCCCTGCAATGTCACCTCGCCAGCCCATCTCGACCGCCTGGATCCGTGCCTCCGCCTTGGATCTTCCGGCTCCGTCCCGTTCTAGGTCTTCCCCACCTCAAGCTGCGTCTCCCTCGCCGGAGAACGCGCCAATTTCCTATTTACCAAGAGAGTGCAGTTTTACAGAAAAACCCCTAGTGTTCATGCATCTAATAACTAATTAATCATGCATCAGAATTAAATAAACTATATATGTAAAATGCTTAGAATTTCATCTAGTTTCATAATATGCAACTTTCATCCATGTTAAAAATGTTTAAAATGCTGTTTGTTTAAATTTGCTCAAATGCCATGCTAAAATGATTTAATTCATAACTAATTAACCATAGCTTGGATTTAAATAAACTTGATATGTAAATGGGGTAGAAAAATGCCTAGTTTAACATGGTGCACTTTATTTTGCTGTTTAACAACATTAAAATTGTGTTTAGGGCAGAAGAGTAGCAAATTCAAAATATGCATATGGGGATTTTCCGGAATTGTTGTTTGTTGCTCCGGACTCATTTAAACTTGCCTAAATAGTTAGTTTACTTATGCTTCACCCCTTGCCATGTTTAATAACATTTAATATTGTTGGGTACATAACCAAGAGAGAACTAAATATTTGATGTGGTGTTTCGTCAATACGCAACTCGTTGCATATTGAGCTCCATTTTATTTGTAGTGTTGTTTGTTGCACTTTGCCATGCCATGCTTTTAAACCGGACATGCACCATACTTGATTGTGCATCATGCCATGTTTATGTGATGGTTGTTTACTATATTGTTTGCTTCTTTCCGGTGTTGCTTCTTCGGGTTAGTTCCGATAATGTCGCGTTTGTGAGGATTTGTTCGACTTCGTCCGTTTGTCTTCTTCATGGACTCGTTCTTCTTTCTTGCGGGATCTCAGGCAAGATGACCATACCCTCGAAATCACTTCTATCTTTGCTTGCTAGTTGTTCGCTCTTTTGCTATGCCGCGCTACCTACCACTTGCTATATCATGCCTCCCATATTGCCATGTCAAGCCTCTAACCATCCTTCCTAGCAAACCGTTGTTTGGCTATGTTACCGCTTTTGCTCAGCCCCTCTTATAGCGTTGCTAGTTGCAGGTGAAGTTGAAGCTGGTTCCATGTTGGAACATGGATATGTTGGGATATCACAATATCTCTTATTTTAATTAATGCACCTATATACTTGGTAAAGGGTGGAAGGCTCGGCCTTATGCCTGGTGTTTTGTTCCACTCTTGCCGCCCTAGTTTCCGTCATACCGGTGTTATGTTCCTTGATTTTGCGTTCCTTACGCGGTTGGGTGTTATGGGAACCCCTTGACAGTTCGCTTTGAATAAAACTCCTCCAGCAAGGCCCAACCTTGGTTTTAACATTTGCCACCTAAGCCTTTTTCCCTTGGGTTCTGCAGACTCAAGGGTCATCTTTATTTTACCCCCGGGCCTATGCTCCTCTAAGTGTTGGTCCAAACTAGAGCACCGTGCGGGACCGTCCCTTGGCAACTTGGGTTATGTTGGTACCTGTACGCTTAGCTTATCCGGTGTGACCTGAGAACGAGATATGTGCAGCTCCTATCGGGATTTGTCGGCACAGCGGGCGGTCTTGCTGGTCTTGTTTTACCATTGTCAAAATGTCTTGTAACCGGGATTCCGAGCCTGATCGGGTCTTCCCGGGAGAAGGAATATCCTTCATTGACCGTGAGAGCTTATGATGGGCTAAGTTGGGACACCCCTACAGGGTATAAACTTTCGAAAGCCGTGCCCACGGTTATGTGGCAGATGGGAATTTGTTAATGTCAGGTTGTAGAGAACTTGACACTTGACTTAATTAAAATACATCAACCGCGTGTGTAGCCGTGATGGTCTCTTTTCGGCGGTGTCCGGGAAGTGAACACGGTCTTGTGTTATGGATGAACGTAAGTAGTTTCAGGATCACTGCTTGATCACTTCTAGCTTCTCGACCGTTGCGTTGCTTCTCTTCTCGCTCTTATTTGCGTATGTTAGCCACCATATTTGCTTAGTGCTTGCTGCAGCTCCACCTCATTACCGCTTTCCTGCCCATAAGCTTAAATAGTCTTGATTTCGCGGGAGTGAGATTGCTGAGTCCTCGTGACTCATAGATTCTACCAAAACAGTTGCAGGTGCTGACGATACCAGTGCAGGCGACGCAACCGAGCTCAAGTGGGAGTTTGACGAGGACCTTGGTCGTTACTATGTTTCGTTTCCTGATGATCAGTAGTGGAGCCCAGTTGGGACGATCGGGGATCTAGCATTTGGGGTTGTCTTCTTTTATTTTGGTTCCGTAGTCAGACCTTGATTGTACTCTAATGATGTATGTTTAATTAATGTATTGTGTGAAGTGGCGATTGTAAGCCAACTCTTTACCCCATTCTTGTTCATTACATGGGATTGTGTGAAGATGACCCTTCTTGCGACAAAACCACCATGCGGTTATGCCTCCAAGTCGTGCCTCGACATGTGGGAGATATAGCCGCATCGTGGGCGTTACAGCTCCCCTTGTCGAAGACGTGGCCGAGGAGTTAGCCGAAGAGGAGACCTAGGCAGCTGACTCCTTGGCCTCGGGGAGGAGATGCGTCCTGCGGTGGGCCAGCTCCGGCGAGCCGGTCTGGCCCGGGAGGACAACGCAGCAGCAGCAGGCCCAGGCGCAGCCCGTGCGCGAGACGAGGGCCGCGGTGGCAAAGAGGAAAGTAACGGTCGCCGCCTCTTCCTCGTCCAAGTGGCACAGGACACCTTCCCCTCCCCCCTGTCGGGGGTTGGGTGCGACATATGCCAAGGGATGGCTTTTCATGGTGGGAGCGAGTAGAACGTCGCCGGTGCCCGGAAGCGGGATGAGGCGTAGACACGAACGCCGGCATACTTTACCCAGGTTCGGGGCTCTCCTGGGAGATAACACCTCTAGTCCTGCTCTGCAGGGTCTCCGCATGATCACTAAGGCACTAGTGAGTACAATGGGGCTCCTCGAGCTATATGCTAGAGGTAGGCGAAAGCATGGCTAACTTTCTCCTCTCTCTATGTATGAGTCTAGTTCTAATAGGTTGGGAACCCTTTGCATGGGTGCCCTGGCGGGTTTATATAGGCCTACCCCCAGGGGTACAATGGTAATCTGGCCGGGTGTTGGTCCCGACTGTCAGTGTCTCTGGTCGCCGGCTTCTCCGCCGGCCGCTAGGGCCCGCCGCCTGGTGGGCCCCGCTGACTGGTCTGGTGCGGAGCCGACAGGCCGCCCCCGCTGCTTGCGGGTCTGGTCGGTGGCTTGTTACTGTAGCCGCAAGGCTAATGACGCAGGCTTGGTCGGGGGGGAGTGGCTATAGTCCCGCCGTCTGGTGGGAGATCACTGTAGCCACACCATGTCTCGTCTAGTTAATGGCGCACGGACTCCGAGGGAGGAGCGGGCCGCCTGCTAGAGGCCGGCTTCCCTCGGGTTCGACTGGTCAAGCTCTGCCGTCCTCCGGCCTCTCGCTGCCCAATGGGGCCCGCCGCCTGCAGACCGTACCGACAGGCCGTCGTGGGAGCAGGGCTCTGCCTGACAGGGATGACGTCAGGGGTGGAGTGGCAACAGTGCCGCGCCGTGCGGAGATCTCCACCTGTATGGGGCACTGTGGCCACACCGTGCCCTGGATATGGGGGTGATGGGCTATACTATAGCCACATCCTGTCTTATCTTCTTAATTGGGGCGCAGACTTTTGAGGGCGCCGCGGGCCGCCTGCTAGGTGCCAGCCTCTCTGGAGGCTGCCTACTAGGAGTCAGCCCATCTCGGTGCCGTCTTCTGGTGCTTGGCCATCTTCTAGCAGCCGGCCGCTTGAGCCAGCCGGATGCCAGAAGGAGGCACTTCATTCTGGATGCTTGAGGGGCGCAGCCGGCCCAATGTCTTGAAATGCTCAAGGACTCGGGTTAGGCTACCTGTGGCCCATTACTCCGACAGTAGTCCCCGTAGCTGGTCAGGCATCGCGACTGATTAGTCGTGAAGCCTCAGCAGTTTCCTTCTCTGAGTGCTCTTGCTAAATTCTTTGTCCGTCTCGTGGTGTGCCGTCTGCTGGAAGTCGGCCGTGACCAGGCGGCTTCGCCTGATAATTTGAAACGCCAAGGCGGGAATATGGTGGCGTGCCTGCTAAGCCTCTAGGCCCATCACCCGCTGTAAGTACGCCACGTGGCACCAGCCAGCCGGGCCAGCCTGCCAGCCCACGCGCGCGATGGGACGCGGCAGCAGACTGGGCCCGCCACTACCGGGCCTCGGCGATTCCTGCGGAGTTACTGCACACAGTAACTCGCGCAATAATCGCGGGGTCGTGGGGGCGTGGGCGCAGTTAATCCCACGATCCTACGCCCGCCCCCTCGGCTTCGCAGCCCAGGGGCTATAAGTAGGGGGAGGAGGGGGAGCGGCGGAGCACGCGCGCCCTCCTCTCCCTTCGCCATTTTCGCCCTTCTCTCCCTCTTACTGTCGCCGCACCTCTACGCTCCGGTGAGGTGCCGCTGCAGCTCGTCGCCGTCGACCCCCTTCGTCCCGGAGCCTCTCACCCGCTGCAGCCCTTGCCCCCGCCGCCGCGCCACCTCTTCGTCGAGCTCGGTCTCCATGGCGCGCGAGCAAGGAGGGGATTGGGACGGCTCGGTCGTGATCGACGAGCATCTCGCCTTCCTTCGCGCCACACGGCGGCTGCCCAGCGCGGGCTTCGTCAAGGTGCGCGTGCCGCCGGAGAAGGACATTTCGCCGGTGCCGCAAGGAGGCGAGCGGGTTATCTTCCGCTCGCACTTCCTCCGCTGCTTCAGCCTGCTGGCGAGTGGATTCTTTCGCTCCTTCCTCGATTTCTACCATCTTCAGCCGCATCATCTGATGCCCAACACCGTGACGTTGCTGTCCGCCTTCGTCACGATGTGCGAGGGCTATCTCGGCATCCTCCCCACCATCGAGTTGTGGGGAGCATTCTTCTACACCAAACTGGGCACTTCCGCCAGGGAGAAGGCGGCCTAGTGCGGTGCCTTCGTCGCGGTGCGCCGTCCGTCGGCGAAGAACGCCTTCCCCGCCATCAAGCTGTCACAGTCGGTCAAACTATGGCAGAAATCATATTTCTACGTGGAGAACGTCGACCCGGCTATCGACTTCATCAACTTGCCACCCTATGAAGCCGGCCCTTCGGCCGAGCCTCGGGCCAACTGGGGCTACAAGCCGAAGCACATGTCGGCCGACTCCACCGCCGTCGTCAACCGGCTCCGGGTGCTGACTGAGGTGGAAGGCCTCAGGGCGTCCGACCTGCTGGTCGCCTTCGTCGAGCGCCGGGTTCTCCCGCTCCAAGGCTGGCCTCATCTGATCTGTCGGATGAGTAGGCACCGTGACCCGAGCCGGATGTGCACGAGGGACATGCCGACTGCCGAAGTCGCCCGTATGGTGAACGAGATCTCCGACCTCAAGTTGTCGGAAGGGTCCTGGAGGTTCGGCAAGCGGTCGTACTCCCATGACAACCCGCCGCCTGCTGTAAGTTTCTCAACTCTTTCCTCTTTAGTACTTATTTGGGTCTTGGTCTTGGTCTTGAGCAGTCGGTCCTTTGGACGCAGATCTACATGTCTCCAGCGACGGCCGCCATTGTGGGGCCGGGTGGAAACTACCAGCCGGACCGGGAGGTGAGCGATGTGGACGACCCCGACTTGGGGGCGGCCGCCCTGGAGGACGACGCTATAGGCGGCGGCGACGGAGCAGGCGGCTCCGAAGACGGAGGCGGCCTCGAGACCTGGCCCGACAATGATGATGAAGAGGATGAGTCGCGCCATGCACGAGGCACCGACAAGGCGGACGTGGGCCCCTCCGTCGAGCTGGCTGCTCGAGGCGTCACGCACAAGCGTAAACAGGGCGCCATCTAGTTCAGTAGCGCGCCGAAGAAGACCAAGAACCCGACCGCCGCGACCAGGCGGAAGGAGGCCGCTGCGAAGGCGGCCAAGTTCTAGAAACTTCCGAAGGCGCCTCCTATGGTGTCGGCGTAAGTGTCTTTTCCTTGTTCTTTCCTTCTTTGTCGATTCTATCTGAGCTTCCTTGCTTTATTTTTTCTTGACTCAGGGCCCCGCTCTCTCTTGAGAAGTCGGCCGCTACCTCCGTCATTGGATCGGCGGAGACCTCCACCACCACCCGGCGAATCGACCCTGCAGCCGACCTCTGGGAGGCGTAGGAATGAAACGCGCGGGAGGTGCGCGAGGAGCAGGAAGCCGCCCGCGTGGAGAAGGTGGAGGCAGACAAGGCAGAGGCCGCCGCACTGAAGAAGCTGGCAGAGGCTGAGGCTGACGCCACGGCAAAGAAGTTGGCTGAAGAAGCTGCGCGCCGCTAGGCGCCACTATTCGTCATTCCCCTAAACTCCGCGCCGCCTCCACCAGAGTTCACGGCGCTGACTAGGGGAGCCGGCAATGAGCATCTGGCAATGGAGAGGGAAGGCGGCGATGTCGTCATGCCGGAGGTGGACGTGCCTGCACCACCGCCGTCTGGAGGAGCACAGGACAACCAGCCGACTGGCCCGCCGGCGCAGCCAGCTGGAGGCGAGATGACGACGGGCCTGGCTCCTGAGGCCCATACACCATCACGCCGCCGAGGCGCGAAAGCGGCTTCAACGCCACGACCGCTGGGAGCCGGCGCCGTGAGCTCGTCAGTCCCAGATGCCGAGGCAACCAGCGCCGCGCCCACTGAATGGGCGCATGGAGGTGGGACGGGCGCCTTAAATCGAGCGGTCCTGGACGTCCAAGGCAAACTCCGTGCTGAGGCCACCGCTCTTCAGCAGTGCAACAGGGCGTTCATGGATTCGCGAGTTGCCATTCGGGTATGTTTCTTACTTCTTCGTCCTTGATTCTTGTACTTCTCTGTGGGGGCGCGCCAGCGCACCCACTGGGTGTAGCCCCCGAGTTTCGGGCCGACTGCTGAGCTCCGAGTGCTATCTTCGTCTGATATCTTTATTGTAGGATTATCATAACCTTCGCGCGGCCACCTTTAACTCCAATGTCCGAGAGCTGGACCAACGGACCGCCGACTTGTCGGAAAGCCGGAGTGAGTCTTCATTTTCTTTCTCTACGGGGCGCGCTAGAGCACCCGCAGGCTGTAGCCCCCGAGATTCGGGCCGACTGCTGAGCAGTCGGGCCGGATCTCCCCAGCAACTGCATTTCTTGTTTGCTGATTGTTGACGTCTTTTTCTTTCTCTACTCTTGCAGAGGCTAACGCCGTCTTGGAGCAGCAGCTGGGCGAAGCCAACACCGCGTTGCGTGTCAAGGAGACAGAGCGCAGCGAGCTGGCCAAAGAGCGTGACCGACTGGCCAAGCAACTGGCGGAGCTTCTCCAAAAGGTCCAGAAGGAGGTGGAGGTGAAAGAGTCCAATCTCCTCGCCGAGTTCGAGACCGAACGCTCCGCCTGGCCCAACAAGGAGGCGTTGCTGACTGCCGGCTTCGGCAGGATTGAAGACATGGTTGACGGTAAGCTTTCTTCATTTTTCTTTCTTTGAGCTACCGGCTGCTGATCAGGCCGGCTTCTAGCATCTGACTTCTGGTTTCTTTGCTTTCTGCCTGAGCAGACTTCTTCCCCGGCCACACTGGCGCCGCCAACCAGGCCATTGAGGCTTATCGTGAAGAGCGGAGGGCGGAAGGTGCGCAGATCGCTGTCGACGCCCCCCGGACCCTTAGCGAACGGCTCCTCAGCATCCAGGCCCGTCTTCGGCTGGCTCATCGGATGCTACGTCGTCTTCAGCGTGTCGGGGCCCAGGCGATCTCTGCCCTTTGGCCAGACGTGCCGGCTCCGCGCACTCCCGGCCGAACTGCCGACTGGCTGGAGGTGGCGGCCGGCCGACTCAAGGCTTCGAAGGGTTCCTCGGCCCGGGCTGGAGCACACTGGGCCTTGGAGTTCGTCAAGGCGTGGTAGCCTGGGCTAAATCTAGCCCAGTTGACCACGTTCCGGCAGGAGGCCCAGGAGGAGCTGGTGGCGGTGGAGCGTGACCTTGTCAAACGGGCGGCGGCGATCGCCGACTACAAAAACACCAGCATCCTCATCCCTGAGCTGGCTGAGAATGGTGCCGAGGCGCCACCAGAGTGGTTCGGGCTGAACCCGGAGGACGACGAGGACTCAGCTGAGGTGATCGACTCCAGCGACGAGGGAGAAGCCGACGAGGACGAGGAAAGTGGGGAGATGCGCCAGAGGTCGGAGTGGATAGCCAGCCTCAGCTTGACCGCGCCTCGAACAACGAGCCGCGCTCGAGCGCGCTGACTGCTGCTGGAGGCGACCAAGCGGAGACTGACCAGCCGTCCACTCCACCAACCGGCACCACCGACTCCGCCAACCAGCCAGACCCCTCTGCTGCTCCCTAGGCCGCCAACTTATCTTTATTTTTCCTGCTTTATCAGTCTCGACAAACTTTGTTAAATTTGCACAATTCCACCCACGAGGTGTATTTCAAACTCTATTGAATGCTGGCCAATGGGCCTTTTGACATGTAAATATTCTTCCACATAAGTTGTGTTTTTGCCGAGTTCCGACTTTCCCTACTTTTTGCTCCTTGGCTTTTTTCCTTTGCCGCCCTCCCTTAGCTGCCATCTTGCCAGCCAGACAGCCGCTCTGCGGACTGTGGCTGGGTCAAGTACTTAGCTACTTTGGGAGGGCAAGTACTTAACCGACTAGAGCGCTAGCAAGTTAAGTAGAAACCGGCCACCGGCTGCTCAGGAGCCCATCGATGAGGCGGGAGGCCGGCTTGAACTATGTACATGCTTTGGGTCCTTAGCCATTTTTCATGTGGGCACCCTTTTCTGCCTTTAACTCCTGCCTACCGGACAGTCGCTCTGGGAGCTGCGACTTTGGCAGGAGATGGTTTAGGTGCCGACACACTACTTGTCCGACTACAGGAAGCACCACATAGTACAAGGCGGCCAGCCCCCGGGCCGACTGGTCGAACCCGGTGCCAGGCGGAAATATGAAATAACACATTCATAGGCATACTATTTATCATATAGATAAAAGAGGGTAGCCCTCGAGCTCTTCTCGGGGGACCCGAAGTATTTGTACTTAATACAAAAGGTAGCGTGGTACATACTGCATCAGCTATAAAATCTTCGAAGGAGGTTTGCATTCCATGGCCTCTCTGTCTCCTTGCCGGAGTCGTCTCGTTTGCGTGCTCTGGGCTTCTGAGCATCGATCAGGTAGTCGGAGTCGTTGCCCAAAACTTTGCTGATGATGAAGGAGCCTTCCCAAGGTGCCGAGAGCTTATGCTAGCTGGCTGTTCGCTGGATCAGCCGGAGCACAAGGTCTCCGTCTTGGAAGGATCTTGGCTTGATCTTCCAATTGTACTATCGGCGTAGACTCTGCTGGTAGATGGTGGACCGGCTGAGTGCCAACAGCCGGCCCTCTTCCAGCAGATCGACGCCGTCTTCTCGTGCTTCTTTGGCCTCCTCCTCAGTGTACATGGTGACTCAGGGGGAGTCGAATTCTATGTCGGTCGGGATGACGGCTTCGACACTGTAGACGAGGAAGAAAGGCATGAAGCCAGTTGACTTGTTTGGAGTTGTGCGCAGGCTCTAGAGGACGGCCGGCAGCTCATCGAGCTAGCAGCCGGCTGAACGCTCCGGAGGCTCGACCAGTCGGGGCTTGATGCCAGACAAAATGAGGCCGTTTGCTCGCTCCACTTGGCCGTTTGACTGCGGATGGGCAACGGACGCTAAGTCCAGTCAGATGCCCTGCGTCGCGCAGAAACGGGCCAAGGCGCCTTTGGCAAAGTTTGTGCCGTTGTCGGTGATGATGCTGTGTGGTATGCCATACCGAATGGTGATGTCAGCGATGAAAGTCACGGTAGTCGGACCATTCAACTTCTTGATTGGCTTTGCTTCTATCCACTTGGTGAATTTGTCCACGGCGACGAGCAGATGAGTCATGCCGCCGCGTGCCGTCTTGAATGGTCCCACCATGTCCAGTCCCCAGACGGCAAAGGGCCAGACAATGGGGATGGTCTTGAGCGCAGAAGCCAGCAGATGTGGCTTGGAGCGGAACTTCTGGCACCCTTTGCACTTCTGGACCAAGTCTTTGGCATCTTCTAGAGCAGTCGGCCAGAAAAAACCATGGCAGAAAGCTTTGGCAACAAGTGATCTTGAAGCCGCATGGTGACCACACTCGCCTTGGTGGATATATTTGAGGATTGCTTGGCCTTTCTCCGGCTCCACGCAGCGCTGGTACACACCAGTGACACTGCGCCTCACAAGTTCTCTGTTGACTATGGTGTATGCTACTGCCCGACGTTGCACTTGTCGGGCTGAGATCTCATCAGTCGGCAGCTCTTTGTTCACCAGAAATTTGAGGATGGGCTGCGCCCATGACGGTGCTGCTATTTCTTTGACTACCAGGATTGCTACTTGCACGAGGGCGGGTGGGCCGGGAGGCGGCGGGTTGGAGTCGGCTGCCGCTTGCTGTGTCGATGAAGTCCCCGGGCCGACTACTGCAGTCCCCGGGCCGGGCTCTGAAGTCCCCGGGCCGGGTGCGACCGCTGTAGCCCCCGAGCCACCTGCCGAAGTCCCCGAGCCGGCCGCTGGGGTCCCCAAGTCGGATCCGACTGCTTCGGGGGGAGCCGGCACGAAGATGGAGTCTGATTCTGGTGATTGCTTGACAAACGGTTGAGGAGGCGCTGTAGGGCGACGCCGGCTGGTATTGCTTGCCGGGTGGAGCCGATCCGTGCCAAAGCATCGGCTTGCTCGTTGTCGTTTCGTGGCACATGGAGGAACTCGCACCCTTGAAAGTATCCACTGAGTTGCTGAACGAGGAAGCGGTAGCTTGCCATATTTGCATCCTTGGCGTCCCAGTCGTCTGACGACTGCTGGACCACCAGGTCAGAATCACCATAGCACAGGATCCGGCGAATGCCGAGTTCCTTGGCAAGCCGGAGCCCGTGTATGAGTGCCTCGTATTCAGCTACGTTGTTGGAGGCGGCAAAGTGAATTTGTAGCACATATCTGAGCTTGTCGCCTTTGGGAGAGGTGAGGACGATGTCGGTTCCCAAACCGGTGCGCATCTTGGAACCATCAAAGTGCATCCGCCAATGGGTGGAGTCCGGCGCTGGCGGCAGGTACTGGGTCTCGGCCCAGTCGACGAGGAAGTCGGCCAGTGCTTGGGATTGCTACCTCTTGAGCACTACGTTGGTTTTCCCTTGAAGAGGAAAGGGTGATGCAGTAAAGCAGCGTAAGTATTTCCCTCAGTTTTTGAGAACCAAGGTATCAATCCAGTAGGAGGCCATGCACGAGTCCCTCGCACCTACACAAACAAATAAAATCCTCGCAACCAACACAATAAAGGGGTTGTCAAGCCCTTCACGGTCACTTACGAAAGTGAGATCTAATAGATATGATGAGATAACATTTTTGGTATTTTTATGATAAAGATGCAAAGTAAAATAGAAGGCAATAAAAATAACTAAGTGTTGGAAGATTAATATGATGGAAAATAGACCTGGGGGCCATAGGTTTCACTAGTGGCTTCTCCCGAGAGCAAAAGTATTACGGTGGGTAAACAAATTACTGTTGAGCAATTGACAGAATTGAGCATAGTTATGAGAATATCTAGGTATGATCATGTATATAGGCATCACGTCCGCGACAAGTAGACCGACTCCTGCCTGCATCTACTACTATTACTCCACACATCGACCGCTATCCATCATGCATCTAGAGTATTAAGTTCAAAAGAACAGAGTAACGCTTTAAGTAAGATGACATGATGTAGAGGGATAAACTCATGCAATATGATATAAACCCCATCTTGTTATCCTTGATGGCAACAATACAATACGTGCCTTGCTGCGCCTACTGTCACTGGGAAAGGACACCGCAAGAATGAACCCAAATCTAAGCACTTCTCCCATTGCAAGAAAGATCAATCTAGTAGGCCAAACCAAACTGATAATTCGAAGAGACTTGCAAAGATAACCAATCATACATAAAAGAATTCAGAGAGGATTCAAATATTGTTCATAGATAAACTTGATCATAAACCCACAATTCATCGGTCTCAACAAACACACTGCAAAAGAAGATTACATCGAATAGATCTCCACAAGAGAGGGGGAGAATATTCTATTGAGATCCAAAGAGAGAGAAGAAGCCATCTAGCTAATAACTATGGACCCGAAGGTCTGAGGTAAACTACTCACACATCATCGGAGAGGCTATGGTGTTGATGTAGAAGCCCTCCGTGATCGATGCCCCCTCCGGTGGAGCTCCGGAAAAGGACCCAAGATGGGATCTCACGGGTACAGAAGGTTGCAGCGGTGGAATTAGGTTTTTGGCTCCGTATCTGGTAGTTTGGGGGTACGTAGGTATATATAGGAGGAAGAAGTACGTCGGTGGAGCAACGTGGGCCCCACGAGGGTGGAGGGCGCGCCTGGGGGGGTAGGCGCGCCCCCTACCTTGTGCCTTCCTGGTTGCTTTCTTGTCGTAGGGTCCAAGTCCTCTGGATCACGTTCGTTCCAAAAATCACATTCCTGAAGGTTTCATTCCGTTTGGACTCCGTTTGATATTCTTTTTCTGCGAAACTCTGAAATAGGCAAAAAAACAGCAATTCTGGGCTGGGCCTCCGGTTAATAGGTTAGTCCCAAAAATAATATAAAAGTGTATAATAAAGTCCAATAATGTCCAAAACAGAATATAATATAGCATGGAACAATAAAAAATTATAGATATGTTGGAGACGTATCAAGCATCCCCAAGCTTAATTCCTGCTCGTCCTCGAGTAGGTAAATGATAAAAACAGAATTTTTGATGTGGAATGCTACTTAGCATAATTTCAATGTAATTCTTCTTATTGTGGCACGAATGTTCAGATTTAATATGATTCAAGATAAAAGTTTAATGTTGACATAAAAACAATAATACTTCAAGCATGCTAACCAAGCAATTATGTCTTATCAAAATAACATAGCCAAAGCAAGTTATCCCTACAAAATCATATAGTCTGGCTATGCTCCATCTTCCCCACACAAAATATTCATATCATGTACAACCCCGGTTTTAGCCAAGCAATTGGTTCATACTTTTTAACGCGCTTCAGCCTTTTCAACTCTTACGCAATACATGAGCGCAAGCCATGGATATAGCACTAAGGTGGAATCAGGTATAATGGTAGGGGTTATGTGGGAAGACAAAAAAGGAGAAAGTCTCACATCAACGAGGCTAATCAACGGGCTATGGAGATGCCCATCAATTGATGTCAATGCAAGGAGTAGGGATTGCCATGCAACGGATGCACTAGAGCTATAAGTGTATGAAAGCTCAAACAAAAGAAACTAAGTGGGTGTGCATCCAACTTGCTTGCTCACGAAGACCTCGGGCATTTTAAGGAAGCCCATCATTGGAATATACAAGCCAAGTTCTATAATGAAATTTCCCACTAGTATATGAAAGCGACAAAATGAGAGACTCTCTATCATGAAGATCACGGTGGTACTTTGAAGCACAAGTGTGGTAAAAGGATAGTAACATTGTCCCTTCTCTCTTTTTCTCTCATTTTTTTATTTGGGCTTTTTCTCTTTTCTTATGGCCTTTCTTTATTTAGTCCGGAGTCTCATCCCGACTTGTCGGGGAATCATAGTCTCCATCATCCTTTCCTCACTTGGGACAATGCTCTAATAATGATTACCATCACACTTTTATTTACTTACAACTCATGAATTACAACTCAATACTTAGAACAAAATATGACTCTATATGAATGCCTCCGGTGGTGTACCGGGATAATGAATCAAGAGCGACATGTATGAAAGAATTATGAATGGTGGCTTTGCCACAAATACAATGTCAACTACATGATCATGCAAGGCAATATGACAATGATGGAGCATGTCATGATAAACGAAACGATGGAAAGTTGCATGGCAATATATCTCGGAATGGCTATGGAAATGCCATAATAGGTAGGTATGGTGGCTGTTTTGAGGAAGATATAAGGAGGTTTATGTGTGATAGAGCGTATCATATCACGGGGTTTGGATGCACCGGCGAAGTTTGCACCAACTCTCAAGGTGAGAAAGGGCAATGCACGGTACCGAAGAGGCTAGAAAATTGCGGAAAGGTAAGTGTGCTTATAATCCATGGACTCACATTAGTCATAAAGAACTCATATACTTATTGCAAAAATTTATTAGCCCTCGAAGCAAAGTACTACTACGCAAGCTCCTAGGGGAAGGGTTGGTAGGAGTTAACCATCGCGCGATCCCGACCGCCACACAAAGGATGACAATCAATAAATACCTCATGCTCCGACTTCGTTACATAACGGTTCACCATACGTGCATGCTACGGGAATCACAAACTCCAACACAAGTATTTTCAATTCCACAATTACTCAACTAGCACAACTATGATATTACCACCTTTATATCTCAAAACAATTATCTAGTATCAAATTTCTCATGATATTATAATTAAAGAAAATTGGCATGCTGTTTTAAGACTCTAAAAATAACATAAGTGAAGCATGAGAGATCAATAGTTTCTATAAAACAAATCCACCGCCGTGCTCTAAAAGATATAAGTGAAGCACTAGAGCAAAACTATATAGCTCAAAAATATAAGTGAAGCACATAGAGTATTCTAATAATTTCCGAATCATGTGTGTCTCTCTCAAAATGTGTGTACAGCAAGGATGATTGTGGTAAACTAAAAAACAAAGACTCAAATAATACAAGACACTCCAAGCAAAACACATATCATGTGGTGAATAAAAATATAGCTCCAATTAAAGTTACCGATGGAAGTAGACGAAAGAGGGGATGCCTTCCGGGGCATCCCCAAGCTTTGGCTTTTAGGTGTCCTTAGATTATCTTGGGGTGCCATGGGCATCCCCAAGCTTAGGCTCTTGCCACTCCTTGTTCCATAATCCATCAAATCTTTCACCCAAAACTTAAAAACTTCACAACACAAAACTCAGCAGAAAATCTCGTGAGCTCCGTTAGCGAAAGAAAACAAAACACCACTTCAAGGTACTGTAATGAAATAATTCTTTATTTATATTGGTGTTAAAACTACTGTATTCCAACTTCTCTATGGTTTATAAACTATTTTATTAGCCATAGATTCATCAAAATAAGCAAACAACACACGAAAAACAGAATCTGTCAAAAACAGAACAGTCTGTACTAATCTGTAACTAACGCAAACTTCTGGAACTCCAAAGATTCAGCCAAAATAGGACGACCTAGAATTTTTTTTTATTGATTAGCAGCAATTGGAATCAATATTTTATTACATTCTAGTGATTTGTAACAATTATGTTCGTGAACAGAAAGTTTCTGGAATTTTCAGCAAGATCAAATAACTATCATCCAAGAAGATCTCATAGGTTAAACTTGGCACAAACAATAATTAAAACATAAAAACAAATCTAACCAGAGGCTAGATCAAATATTTATTCCTAAACAGAAGCAAAAAGAAAAAAAATAAAAAAATAAAATTGGGTTGCCTCCCAACAAGCGCTATCGTTTAACGCCCCTAGCTAGGCATAATAGCGAGGATATATCTAGGTATTGCCATCTTTGGTAGGCAATCCATAAGTGGCTCCCATAATAGATTCATAAGGTAATTTTATTTTCTTTCTAGGGAAGTGTTCCATGCCTTTCTTAACGGAAATTGGAATCTAATATTTCCTTGCTTCATATCAATAATTGCACCAATCGTTCTAAGGAAAGGTCTACCAAGAATAATAGGACATGAAGGATTGCAATCTATATCAAGAACAATAAAATCTACGGGCACATAATTCCTATTTGCAACAATAAGAACATCATTAATTCTTCCCATAGGTTTCTTAATGGTGGAATCCGCAAGGTGCAAGTTTAAAGAGCAATCATCAAAATCACGGAAACCTAGCAAATCACACAAAGTCTTTGGAATCGTGGAAACACTAGCACCCAAATCACACAAAGCATAGCATTCATGATTTTTAATTTTAATTTTAATAGTAGGTTCCCACTCATCATAAAGTTTTCTAGGGATAGAAACTTCCAACTCAAGTTTTTCTTCATAAGATTGCATCAAAGCATCTACAATATGTTTGGTAAAGGCTTTATTTTGACTATAAGCATGTGGAGAATTTAGCACGGATTGCAACAAGGAAATACAATCTATCAAAGAGCAATTATCATAATTAAAATCCTTGAAATCCAAAATAGTGGGTTCATTAATATCTAGAGTTTTGATCTCTTCAATCCCGCTTTTACCAATTTTTGCATCAAGATCTAAAAACTCCAAATTTTTGGAACGCCTTCTAGGTAAAGGTGGATCATATTCAGTCCCATCATTATCAAGATTCATATTGCAAAACAAAGATTTAATAGGGGACACATCAATAACTTTTAGATCTTCATCTTTATTTTCCCAAAAAAATTCCGGCTTAGCGGCCATCTTATTAACTAAGGTGGCCTGCTTATCCGAAACTTCAGCTATTAACTTCTCAAGATGAGCAATCTGAGATTTCAAACCATCAAATTCTTTAGACATATCATCGAGCTCTTTATTCATATAACCCATAAAGCTTTTTTGTTCCTTAAGCTCGTTTCTAAAGATATTATTATGCTCAAATTGTAAGACCATAAAACTCCTAATGTTGCTTTCGATCTCTTCTAACCTTTTAAGGTGAAGATCACCAAATCTAGGTAGAGCCATCATGACAAGAAAGCGATCCAACACACGAGCAAACAAGAAGCACGCGAAAAAGAGGCGAATGAAAAAGAGAGGGCGAATAAAACGGCAAGGGTGAAGTGGGGAAGAGGAAAACGAGAGGCAAATGGCAAATAATGTAATGCGGGAGATAAGGGTTTGTGATGGGTACTTGGTATGTTGACTTTTGCGTAGACTCCCCAGCAACGGCGCCAGAAATCCTTCTTGCTACCTCTTGAGCACTGCGTTGGTTTTCCCTCGAAGAGGAAAGGGTGATGCAGTAAAGCAGCGTAAGTATTTCCCTCAGTTTCTGAGAACCAAGGTATCAATCCAGTAGGAGGCCACACACAAGTCCCTCGCACCTACACAAAAGAATAAAATCCTCGCAACCAACGCAATAAAGGGGTTGTCAATCCCTTCACAGTCACTTATGAAAGTGAGATCTAATAGATATGATGAGATAATATTTTTGGTATTTTTATGATAACGATGCAAAGTAAAATAAAAGGCAATAAAAATAACTAAGTGTTGGAAGATTAATATGATGGAAAATAGACCCCGGGGCCATAGGTTTCACTAGTGGCTTCTCTCGAGAGCATAAGTATTATGGTGGGTAAACAAATTACTGTTGAGCAATTGACAGAATTGAGCATAGTTATGAGAATATCTAGGTATGATCATGTATATAGGCATCACGTCCGCGATAAGTAGACCGACTCCTGCCTGCATCCACTACTATTACTCCACACATCGACCGCTATCCAGCATGCATCTAGAGTATTAAGTTCAAAAGAACAGAGTAACGCTTTAAGTAAGATGACATGATGTAGAGGGATAAACTCATGCAATATGATATAAACCCCATCTTGTTATCCTCGATGGCAACAATACAATACGTGCCTTGCTGCCCCTACTGTCACTGGGAAAGGACACCGCAAGATTGAACCCAAAGCTAAGCACTTCTCCCATTGCAAGAAAGATCAATCTAGTAGGCCAAACCAAACTGATAATTCGAAGAGACTTGCAAAGATAACCAATCATACATAAAAGAATTCAGAGAAGATTCAAATATTGTTCATAGATAAACCTGATCATAAACCCACAATTCATTGGTCTCAACAAACACGCCGCAAAAGAAGATTACATCGAATAGATCTCCACAAGAGAGGGGGGAGAACATTGTATTGAGATCCAAAGAGAGAGAAGAAGCCATCTAGCTAATAACTATGGACCCGAAGGTCTGAGGTAAACTACTCACACATCATCGGAGAGGCTATGGTGTTGATGTAGAAGCCCTCCGTGATTGATGCCCCCTCCGGCGGAGCTCCGGAAAAGGCCCCAAGATGGGATATCACGGGTACAGAAGGTTGCGGTGGTGGAATTAGGTTTTTGGCTCCGTATCTGGTAGTTTGGGGGTACGTAGGTATATATAGGAGGAGGAAGTACGTCGGTGGAGCAACGTGGGCCCCACGAGGATGGAGGGCGCGCCTGGGGGGGTAGGCGCCCCCCCCTACCTCGTGCCTTCTTGGTTGCTTTCTTGACGTAGGGTCCAAGTCCTCTGGATCACGTTCGTTCCAAAAATCACGTTCCCGAAGGTTTCATTCCGTTTGGACTCTGTTTGATATTCTTTTTCTGCGAAACTCTGAAATAGGCAAAAACAGCAATTCCGGGCTGGGCCTCCGGTTAATAGGTTAGTCCCAAAAATAATATAAAAGTGTATAGTAAAGCCTAATAATGTCCAAAACATAATATAATATAGCATGGAACAATCAAAAATTATTTTTGACTATACATAGTAGGGCAAAACCCCACTGCAATTTTTATTAATCTAAAAAAGTAAAGTCCCAAAATGGAACCAAAGTACAAAAGGCTTGAGATAAGCCAAGGAGGAAGCCAAAAAGAGAAAAGAAAACTAACAACTAAGAACTAGGATTACAGAACAAGATTATCCAGCCAAAAACAGTATGCTCCAGCATAACTCTTTTTAATTCTAAATCTAAGAAGAAAGAGCTCCTCCATGAAGATGGCTTTCCACCTTTGAATGCTAGGTTGAATCGCTTGGAAAATCAGGTTGTTCCTGGAGATCCAAATAGCCCAAGAGGCAAGGATAACTATCTCCATGAAGAAAGGTACATGAAGTTTCTGCTTGAGATCAAGAAAAGCTTCCATGATTGAAACATTTGCCTGTCTTGAAGGGCAAATCAGGTCCCAACACTATGCAGCAAAAGGGCAAGTCCAGAAAAGGTGCTGAAGAGTCTCTTCCTGTGGAAAATTGTGGACAACACAATTATAGTTGCCCAGCTGAAAAGATTTCCTTCTCAGAAGATTTCTAGTATTGAGCCTGTCAGCTGAAAAATTATAGATACGTTGGAGACGTATCAGGGACTTGATGGCGGTGCGAGGCTGGTAGTAGATGGTGTAGGGGCCAAATCTATGGCCCATTTGGACACTCGACTCGAAGCATCTCGGCAAGTGGAGCAGTGCAGACAACAGTGATTGGGTGCTCTTGAAAGTATGGCTTCAGCTTCTTGGCGGCGAAATGCACGCCGTAGCACATCTTCTGATAGTGGGGGTAGTTCGGCTTGGAGGTGGACAACACTTCACTCAGGTAATACACCGGCCTCTGGACTGGTAATGCTTTGCCGTCTTCCTTGCGCTCCACAACTATGACTGTGCTGACCACCCGGCTGGTGGCAGCAATGTAGAGAAACATGGGTTCCTTAGCAGCCGGAGCCGCCAGGACAGGCGGAGTGGTCAACATCTTCTTGAGATGGAGAAAAGCTTCGTCTGCCTTATCCTTCCACTCGAAAAAAGTGGTCTTCTTCATGAGCTGGTACAAGGGAAGAGCCTTCTCGCCCAGCCGACTGATGAAACGGCTAATGGATGCCAAGAAGCCAGTGAATTTTTGCACATCCAGCAGTCGGGTGGGTACCTCCATCCTCTCGATGGCCTTGATCTTCACAGGGTTGCACTCTATGCCGCGCTCTGAGACCAGGAAGCCAAGAAGCTGGCGGGCTGGTACTCCAAAGAAGCATTTTTCCGGGTTGAGCTTGATCTGAAAGCAGCGCAAGTTTTCAAAGGTTTCCTTGAGGTCTTCTAGCAGCATGCCACACTTCTCCGTCTTCACCACAATGTCGTCCACATAGACATGGGCGTTCTTGCTGAGTTGCTTGAGGAGACACTTCTGCATGCAACGCTGAAACATGGCGCCGGCATTCCTCAAGCCGAACGTCATGGTCAGGTAGCAAAAGGCTCCGAATGGTGTGATGAAGGCGGTCTTCAGCCTGTCTGCCGGGTTCAGCTTGATCTGATGATACCCTGAGTATGCATCCAGAAAACTCAACAGCTCGCATCCGGCTATGGAGTCTATCACTTGGTCTATTCTTGGCAAAGCAAAGGTATCTTTGGGGCAAGCTTTGTTGAGGCTAGTATAATCGATACACATGCGCCACTGCTTATTCTTCTTCAGCACAAGGACTGGGTTGGCTAACCATTCTGGGAAGAACACTTCCATGATGAAGCCGGCTACTAGAAGCCGGGCTATCTCTTCTCCAATGACTCTTCTCTTTTCTTCTAACAGGCGGTGCAAGGGCTGCCTGACTGGCTTGGCATCAGGTCGGACATGTAGCTTGTGCTCGGCGAAATCCGTCGGAACACCCGGCATGTCCTTAGGAGACCATGCAAAGATGTCCCGATTTCCACGGAGGAAATCAACGAGCTCACCTTCCTATTTGCTGTCAAGATTTGCGCCTATGACAGCGTGCCTCTCCGGGTGCTCCGGGTCCAAGGGTATCTTCTTTGTTTCTTTTGCCGGCTTGAACAAGCCCTCAGCTTCCAACTCCTTGGGGTTTGGCGACATTTCTGGCTACTTGCCTGCCATTGCCACAACCCGGTCAAGGAGCCGCTTCTCTGCTGCAATCACGAGGGACTCGGCTAGCCGGCTGCTGTCTGCCGCACAGGCGGACGACTTCTTGTAGTCTTCGACTATGGTTAGAATTCCCTTGGTGCTTGGCATCTTCATCTTGAGGTAAGCATAGTGGGGGACCGCCATGAACTTGGCCAGAGCAGGCCGGCCAAGTAGCACATGATAGGGGCTCTCAAGGTCCACCACCTCAAACCAGACTGACTCTCGGCGGAAGTGATCTTTGTCTCCGAAGAGGACATCTATATGGATCTTGCCGATTGCTGAGCAGGAAAGGCCAGGAACTATGCCATGGAATACAGTCCAACTGGGCTGAAGCTGCTTCTGCTTGATTCCCAACTTCTCCATAGTGTCATGGTATAGGATGTTGATGCTGCTGCCGCCATCTATCAGGACTCGGGAGAAGTGAGCAGCCCGCCTCTCCGTTGCAAAGGTGGCATCTAAGACCAAGGCATAAGAACCAGGAAGGGCATCACCTCTGGGTGGTCAGCTCCGCTCCAACTGATAGGCTTCTCAGACCAATGCATGAACTCGGGGGTCTCTGATGCTACTGCATGTACTTCTTGTTCCCGTTGTCGTCTGCTGTGCCTGTCATCGGCCACGCTGGTGAACACGACATAAGCTCCATGCTCCTCGGGATACTCATCTTGTATCGCGCCGACTGGTCGAACCGCCGGCTGCTGGGGAGGAGCAGGCGGTGGGCCGGCAGGCGGAGGAGGCAGGAGTCCGTCACCCTTGGCAATTCTGGTGAGCCAACGGCATTTTCGAGTGGTGTGGTTGGATGGCTTCGCGCCGCTGTGAAACTTGGAGGGTGCATCGAGAGTCTGCTCGTATGAGAAGGCGGGCAACCAGTTGGGCCTGCCGCCCTTCTGACGCTTCGGAGGAGGCTGCCCTTCCGGCTGCTGGTCTTCAACTGTCGCCACCTGCCGGCTTGTGGAGGCCGGCTGCGTGGCCTTGTGCTTGTTGTCATTCTATTGCTGACGCCGACTGTTGTCACTAGCCGGAGTCCGAGGAGCTTGAGGAGCTACTTTGCCAGATGTGTCGACTTGGATCTCCGCCTTCATGGAGGAGTCGGCCGTGGCGTACTTGTCTGCTATGATCAGTAGTTCGTCGAGGGTCGCCGGCTCGTCGCAGAGAAGCCGGTGCTTGAGGAGGGTGCCTTCTCGGCACCCGGCAGTGAAGTACTCGATGGCATGCACCTCGTGCACGCCCTTGCAAGAGTTGCGCAGCTCGGCCCAACGCGTGAGGTAGTCACGAGTTGATTCGTTGGGGCCTTGGATGCACAAGGAGAGCTGGCGAGCCTTGGGTGGCCGCTTGTACGTGCTGGTGAAGTTGCGAATGAAGGCTTCGGTGAAGTAAACCCAGCTGTTGATGCTGCGGGGCTTTAGGATATTCAGCCATGTCCGGGCTGTGCCCTGGAGCATGAGTGGGACGTACTTCACGGCAACTCGCTTGTTGCCGTACGCTATGCTGACGGCCGTGGAGTAATCGACCAGCCAGTCTTCCGGCTTCACGGAGCCGGTGTACTTGGGCGTATCTCTCGGGAGCGTGAACCCTTTGGGGAAGGGCTCATCTCGGATTCGGGGGCCAAAACAAGGTAGACCCAATGCGCCTTCTTCTTCTAGTGCCAGGGATTGGTTGAGGCGGTCGATCCGGTGGCGGGCATCATTCTTCCGACTCCTTCCCGGCGGCCAAGGCGGTCGCCGAGTGTCGGGTGGTCAATAGGCGGTGGGAAGCGCGCCTCTCCCTGCGAGGGGGAGGGGGAGGCGGACAGTCGCCCCGTCGTTCCACTGCTCTTGGGCGGCTGTCTTGGTCGCGTTTGATGGTGACGCGAGTCCGGCTGCGGCTGGCAGCCGGCTCCTTGTCTCTTCTATCACGGACGCCACCAGTCGGTGTCCGGGATTTCGCACCTTGATCTCGGCGAGGAGGCGGGTTGTCGTTCTGCCGGTTGGGCGCTTCAGTGCGGCAGCTAGCCTCTTGCTGCTCAGCAGCCGCATCAATGAGCCACTCGACGCGCTCCGTCATGAGGCGACGCTCGTCGCCCTCGAGCTAGTCCAGCTCGTCTGCTGCCGCCTGGGCAGCTCGTATATTCTCCGCGGGCGTGGCGTAGACAGGGCGATCTGCCCCGAACATGCTGGCAATGGCCGCGCCGCGTAGCCGGACCGTACCGATGCGGCTAGGCCCGCCAGGAGCCGGTGTGCCGCCAACGGCGCGATCCATCTCGCCCTGGTAGCCCTCCGAAAGGCGTCTCATGCTGGCTAGCTTCTTCGCGCTTTCGACGAGCTGGACACGGCGTGCTTGCAGCGTCTCAGCGTCGGCGTCTTCTAGGATCGGCGCAGTCAGGTCTTGCAACGCCGCCTCGAGCGGGTCTCGAGCACCGTCCCCGCCCGAGCGCTCGCCATGGCTGATGACAAGCACCTTTGTGATGGTGCTTCCGCCGCCATGCTCGCGAGGAAGCGGCTCATCGTAGACCACCACGTTGGTGGGGAACGCGTCGAGCGATGCCGTCTCGGAGTCAACAAGTGATACGTCTCCGTCGTATCTACTTTTCCAAACACTTTTGCCCTTTTTTTGGACTCTAACTTGCATGATTTGAATGGAACTAACCCGGACTGACGCTGTTTTCAACAGAAATGCCATGGTGTTCCTTTTGTGTAGAAACAAAAGTTCTCGGAATGACCTGAAACTTCGCGAAGATTATTTTTGGAAATAATAAAAAATATTGGCGAAAGAATCAAGGCCAGGGGGCCCACACCCTGTCCATGAGGGTGGGAGGCGCGCCTGCCCCCCTGGGCGCGCCCCCTGCCTCGTGGGCCCCCTGGTGCTCCACCGACCTCAACTCCAACCCTACATATTCACGCTCGGGGAGAAAAAAACCAGAGAGAAGGATCCATCACGTTTTACGATACGGAGCCGCTGCCAAGCCCTAATCTCTCTCGGGAGGGCTGATCTGGTAAGGAACTTCCATCTAGCTCTGCACTTGATTCACCTTCTGTTTTGAGTAAGCTTGCGACACCTAAACCTGCTTCTGCTATTAATTCTGATATGTCGCATGTTATTGATGATGCCACTTCTGCTATGCATGATACTTATGATGAAACTACTTCTATGCTTCATACTACTGTGCCACTAGGTGAATTTCTGGATGAACAACTTGCTAGGGCTAGAGAGAATGAAATTATTGAAACTGATAATATTGATGAAAGCGATGATGAAATGGAAATGGTAACAGCGGCCCAAAAATGGTAAGGTTTTCTTTTCAAAGAAAAAGGAACGCAAAAGTTTTGTGAAATCCTTATCTTTCGGCTTTTTAAAGAAGATAGGCCATTACAAAAACCGAAGATTCTCCCCCTAGATATGAATTGCCTGTTGTACCTGAGGGTTATGTTATGGATGAAGAAACTGCTAGAGACTTTCTTGCTTGCAATGATAGGAATGATCTTAAGAAATTATTAGCTAAGCTGGAATAAAAATCTTTGAATGCTAGAATGAAATAAGGATTATGATTTCTCTGTCGATCCTGAGATAATTACTTTGGTTGAATCTGATCCTTTTTATATGCTACTTTACCTATCTTTGTTACTGATAAGGATTATGATTTCTCTGTCGATCCTGAGATAATTAATTTGGTTGAATCTGATCCTTTTTATGGCTATGAATCTGAAATTGTTGTGGCACATCTTACTAAATTAAATGATATAGCCACCCTATTCACTAATGATGAGAAAACTCGCCACTATTATATCCTTAAAATATTTCCGTTCTCATTAAAGGGTGATGCTAAGACTTGGTTTAATTCTCTTGATCCTGGTTGTGTCGTAGTCCCCAGGATATGATTTATTACTTCTCTGCTAAATATTTCCCTGCTCATAAGAAACAAGCTGCTTTAAGGGATATATATAACTTTGTGCAAATTGAAGAAGAGAGTCTCCCACAAGCTTGGGGGAGGCTTCTCCAATTACTTAATGCTTTGCATGATCATCCTCTCAAGAAAAATGAAATACTTGATATCTTTTATAATGGACTAACCGATGCTTCCGGAGACCACCTGGATAGTTGTGCTGGTTGTGTTTTCAGGGAAAGAACTGTTGATCAAGTAGAAATTCTATTGAATAATATGTTGACTAATGAAAATAATTGGACACTTCCTGAACCAACTCCTAAGCCAACTCCAAAGAAAAGGGGTATTCTATTTCTCAGTCCTGAAGATATGCAAGAGGCAAAGAAATCCATGAAAGAAAAAGGTATAAAAGCTGAAGATCTTAAGAATTTACCTCCTGTTGAAGAAATACATGGTCTAAATTTATCGCCTGTTGAAGAGATTCATGGTCTTGATAATCCGACACATGTAGTAAAGGTAAATTCTCTATAGATATGATAAAGCTGAAATCCCGCCTACTAAATTTGCTAGCCAATGCTTAGATGAGTTTGATAATTGTCGGTGGAAAACGACACCTATGGGATCACAAGAATCCCTACTATGGTTGCCGGGGCGTGGGGTTGTGAGAAGAGCAGGATTAACAGTCAACACAAGGATCGTTTACCCAGGTTCGGGCCGCGAGGATGCGTAATACCCTAGTCTTGCTTTGATGTGTACTTGAGAGAGTTCTTGAGCTCTCGAACTAGCTATGGTGGTTGCGTAGTCCAAAAGAGCCGAATCCCTCTCCAGTATGCCATCGGCCTCCTTTTATAGTCAAAAGGGGCTGCCACAGTGGCACTCGGGAGGTGGAAAGGTCTACAGTGCTGCGAGCTTATCGCCCGTATTACAGGACAAGACGCATTTAATGTCTAGCTTAGGTGTCCCTTAGCTTTATCGGGGATGGGGATGAGGCCCGTCCCGTCCGTCGCCGCCTCGCCTTGCTTCAACACGCGCCCGGGCCAGCGATGCATGCGGCGCCATGTAGGCAGGCAGGCAGCTGAGGTGGCGCGGTGGTAGGGTCTTCACGAAGATCTGTATGCCACTACGCAGGTGCTTGCTGAGTTGGCGTAGAGGCCGCCTGTCGCCACGCAGGTGCCTGCCCAGCTGGTTGAGCTAGCAGCTGCTTGTGGACGGCGGTGGAGTCTTGGTCGACGCGGGCCTGGCTGTGGCCCCGCTGACGCCCTCGGCAAGGGCCTTGCCGTGGCGTTGTAGTCGTCCCCAGCAAGGTGCTTGCCGGGGGTCTTGTGGATCTCCTCGGCAAGGATCCCACCGAGCGTCGCCGTCTTCTGGTCCTCATCTGATCTCATGTATTTATGATCTTGACGAAGATCTGCATGCCACCACAGAGGTGCCTCCCGAGCTTTGGTTCCAATACAGCCGTTGGCGATGCTTGGAACCCTTGGGCTCAAGGGTGGCTCACTCTGTTGGCATCGGGCAAGTTTCCCCGGCAAGGCTCTTGCCGGGGCCGCGGAGGCCGCCCCCGCAAGGGCCTTGCCGGGGGAGCCCACCTCGCCCTCTTGCTCTTTGGTGTTTCTGACCTTGGTGTTGTCTTGGTTGTCTTGGCTTCTCTCCGGCTCCCCGCCCCCTCTGCCCTGCCTAGTGTGGCCGTGGCGCGCGGCTCCGACTGCTCGTGCACAAGTAAAGGGGTACAAAGGTGTGCCCCTACTTTTGTACACCGACAGGAGCCCCCGGGCCTGGGCCACACATAAGCGCGACACGTTGTTGGGCCAGGACTAGAACGGTGCGCGGGCAGGCGGGGCGGATTTTACCGCAGTAACTCTTCATCCGCTGTGCTTCCCCACGACCCGTGTTGAACGCGCGTCGTGGAGGATCGTGCGTGACGTGGGGGGCATGCGTGGGGCGGTTTCCGCACGTGTCACGACCGGTTTTTCAATAAAATATTTATTGAGAGACCGATCCCTTTTACGGACCAGTAAAGAAGAATTCCTTCTCACTTGTAGACAATATCTTGATCACAGAAGAAAAATACCAGGAGTACTGAATATAATACAAGGTTGAGCGGAGACCTGCTCAACAATTTATTACAAACACGCCAATAATACAAAAAGGCGGATGGGGTGGCATAACTACTAACTCACGATAAAAGAGGTGGTGGAAAAGTCACAGCGGAGTGGGTGACAAGACTCCTGAATCTAACAACTCTTCGAGCGTCGGAGTGAGGCTCGAGGATACTTATTGAGGGTGGCGGAAGCGTATATAATACAAGTGACCATTATCTAGGATCGCACGGGACTGACTGGGACTCCTCTAGGCGTCGGTCTCACTATCAAACTCTTCATCCATGAGATTGCCTTCGTCAACATTTGGCCAAATCAACAAGCCAGGTGAGTACTATGAAAGTACTCGCAAGACAGTTCGGACATAAGATATAACAAATGTAAACATGATGCATATGAACTGATTAACAAGCGCACTCAGACAATGAGATAGCAATGCATGGAGAATAAAAGGGAAGTCGGGCGGTAGTCCTCCCGAAATCCCAAAGAAAATCCTGAGGGCCAATCGAGTGTATGAAAGACTCCTCGGAAGGGTAAAAAAATGAAATAACAATGCCGTAGTCGGGCGTCAAGGCGACACCACATAAAGGGCTTATAATAGAATATAAAAGACAGTGTGTGCCACAGTCGGACGTCTGAAGCGACATCACATAAAGGGCTTATATTGAAAATAAATGACAAGAGTGCCACAGTCGGACGTCTGAGCGACATCACATAAAGGGCTTCTATCAAAAGTAAATAACGGACATGCCACAGTCGGACGTCTGAGCGACATCTCATAAAGGGCTTATATTGAAAGTAAATGACAAGAGTGTCACAGTCGGACGTCTGAGCGACATCACATAAAGGGCTTATATTTCACAACTCAATAATTCAGTAGCTCATGAATTTAATTCGGTTTGCGGAAATATTCAAGTACGAGATAAAATAAAGGTTAGTCCATCCACAGGAATAACAATTCAAACGGGTATACCACTTAAGCTTGTTCACCGGGGATTTACCACGAGGATTGACATAGATATGGATATACTGGCCATGGTCCTTGACCATGGACACGATGACTCGGAAGGATTTGACTCTGCAGAGTTTGCACTTTAACCACAGCCAACGGATTTCAGTAGTCACGGGGACTAGTTCCGTTTACGGTGTTTTAGGAGAAACACATCTAACCAGTACACACCCATTCAACATTCCGATGCCAGGAATCACCCTCGGCAACGTTCAAGAAAAACCTTGAGACGGGGAGGCTACAACCTCGCGTAGCATGGGATCAAATTTATATACGCGCGCTCTAAGGGGTGCCCCCCTCTCGGTCCCAACCGGAAACACCCATGCCCCCTGACCGGATGACTGGCTTTAATCCAGGGCCATGGGACCCTCATCCCGGCCCCTCTGTTTGGTGTGTACAAGGAAAGAGGTTGACAACTTACTAAACCGTATCCTTTGCAAAAAACATGTGGTAGCACGAAAAGGAAGGGGCGGTAACGTGGCTCAGTCCACGTTAACGTGGGAGTTTATGGGATGTCGTAAGGCTGGCATGCTACAACAATACCACCTTACTGCCTTTCATGTCACCACATGACTAGGCCATCTCTCATTAGAGATCACAGTAACTTCGGAACACACGAATAGTTGCCTTACATGCAACGAGATACTCACCGATGCTCATATGCCATGCACAACCATTCAAGCAAACATGCAAAACACCTATCATATCAAAGGTTCAAACATGCTTGCCTGCTTTGGAGAAGTCGGAGTCTAGCTCGGCGAAGTTCGCGGCTCCGTCACCTCCTCCGGAACCTACGGTATAGCGAAAACGTACACTAACGTAAAAATCATCACGTGCACAAAAATTGTTCCAAATTTTTTCGAAATAAATACTATAAAAAACTAGACAAAAATATAAGACTGTCAGAAAAAGAATCAATCAAAAATCAATTTTTATTAAAAAGTTATAAGGGTTTTAGTCCAGGGACTAATCTGTGATGAAACAGAAAAGATCCAGGGACTTAACTGAGAAAACAGAAAACGGTTCGGAAAGAAATGCGCCAGCCCGAAGGGAAAGCGCATTTGCCCGAAGGCGCCAACAGAAAACGGTTCGAGGGGGAGAAAGAAGAGAGGCTGACAGGGGGGGCCACACGTCAGGTTTAAAACTTCGCCGGCGCCCGAAGGCTGCGGTGGTCGCCGGCGTCAAACCACGGCGAGGCAGGGAGATCGGAGGGTACCAAGAGGTTCAGTGTGCCCTTCCGCGTCGGTGGGTGGTGGACTTGGCCGTCGGGGAGCACCACGTCGATGGCGACACTATCTCCGGCGGACGGTGGTTCGGGCGATGGTGGGGAACTCCGGTGGGCGCTGCAAACTCCAAATTGAAGCGCGGGTCAGCAGAGTGGATGCATAAGGAAGCTACTGGCAAGAGATGAGGGGTAGAGGTGCACGAACGGGAGAGAATTGAGCTAGGTCCCGTGGCGGGTCGAGGCGGCCGGAGTTGGGGAAGAAGGCTCCCTCGTGGCTCTACCAGTGGCTTGGCGTGGTATTGGTGGTGCGTAGGGGTGGTGTGAGTTCGTGTTCAAGCTCGGGGCCTCTATTTATAGGCGATTCGAGGGGGTGGCCGTGAACGGGATATCTCCGGCGAGCGATTACGGCGAGGCAGTGGTTGGGCAGGGGGTTTAGGGGGCTAGGCACCATCAGGGAAGATCACTGGTGCCGTTCCACCGCTAAACCTCGGTCAGGCAAGGCATAATGCACCGATCAACGACGGGGCGGCCGTACGGGCACGACGGCGGCAGAGAGTATGCTCCGCGCCTAGCAGTTCGCGACGAAGGGTGGCAGCATGCACGGGGGAGTGGAAGGCCACGCGGCGACCTCCGGTGGCTTGGGCGGCGCTGGGTGGCGCCGTCCACGCTGCGCCTCTCTCTGGCGGCCGCAAAGCCGCCACTGCCGTCGCTCACGGGTGGCGCACCTCTTCCTGCTCGTCGCCGACGCCCGCAAGCTTCCAGGTGATCGTGCGGCGCAGAGATAAGAAGGAGGGGATAGGAAGCACGGCGACACCGGGGTACTGGCGAGATCGACAACGGGCCCTGAAGAAAACGACAGTGCATCTCTGAAACTATTGCTCTGAAAACTGAACTTGACAGGAACAGTGCACTGCAGGTGTTCGATGAAATGATTTGGCATGAAGAATTTTTTTTCTGGAGCTGGGACTTGGTGAGGTGACCTCTCAATGCATCCAGAGGCTGCTTGATTTTTCTCAGATTTTTAGGAGGAGAATTCAAATGAATTTCATCAAATTTGCCAAATAAGGTCCAAACTTGCAGCAAGCACAATTTGAAAAATTTGAACTGGAGACCAGTGGATCTTCATGGATCCTGGTTGAGGGCTCAAAGGACTAGCTAGGGGAATTGGTTTGGAGGCCAAACTCAAAGTAGAAGTGGCAGTTCCTTTGAAAACCTCCAAGGATCAAAGTAGAGGGCAGAAATTGTTTTTGATGAGAAATAAATGGAAACAAATATATGGAGAGGTTCAACTTGCTGGATTTGAAACATATCATGATCCAAAGATGGGGAAAGGCTTTTGGGAGGAGATTTCCACTTGGTTCAAGGCAAGAGGGATTTTTGAAAGGGGGAGAAAAACACTCCAAATGCTATAGGATTATTTTAAAAGATTTTCAAAAGAAATTTCCCAAATGAAAAACAATTGGGTTTGAGTCCACATAAGAAAGAAAAAACCTCCAAGGCCAAAATCAAGTCTTGGGTGAATCCAAAACAAAACACTTGTCATAAAAGAAAATATTTTGAGAGGGAAAGTTCTTTTAGAAGAAAATCTAAATACCCTCCTCAAATCAAATAAAAGACTTTGATAAAACCACTTGAAAATTTTGGGTGTCACAACACCTACCCCCTTAGGAAAAATCTCGTCCTCGAGATTACTGCTAATCCTCAAATAGATATGGATACTCTGCCTGGAGAAAATCTTCCCTTTCCCATGTAGCTTCATCCTCGGTGTGGTTGCTCCACTGAACCTTGAAAAATTTAATTGTTTTCTGTCGGGTCCTCCGTTCAAACTCTTCCAATATATTTACTGGCCGTTCTCTGTAGGTGAGATCTGGTTGCACATCAATGCTCTCATGAGACACATGCTTTTCCGGGTTACTCACACATTTCCTCAATTGTGAGACGTGGAACACGTCGTGGACGTCTGACAGCTCCTTGGGTAGGTCTAGCTGGTAGGCTACTGTGCCTCTTCGTGCCATCACACAGAATGGTCCAATAAATCTTGGGGCTAGCTTCCCCTTAATTTTGAACCGTTGTAGGCCCCTCATAGGGGATACTCGTAGGTATACGTAATCACCGGGTTCAAAGCTGACCTCACGATGTTTTCGATCGTCGTAGCTCTTCTGTCGGCTTTGAGCTATCTTGATTCTGTCCCTGATCTGTTTAACCTTCTCCTCGGCTTCCTTGAGCATGTCTGGGCCGAAGATACGACTGTCACCTGTTTCTGACCAATTTAGTGGGGTACGACACCTCCGTCCGTACAATGCTTCAAATGGTGCCATTTGCAAGCTGGCTTGGTAACTGTTGTTGTAAGCAAACTCGTCATACGGCAAACTTTCTTCCCAACTGGATCCATAGGTGAGCACACAGGCTCTCAGCATGTCCTCTAGGATTTGGTTCACGCGTTCCGTTTGTCCATCAGTCTGAGGGTGGTACGCCGTACTGAATGCTAGTTGCGTGCCCAGAGCTTGTTGTAAGTGCTCCCAGAATTTAGAGACAAATTGAGTGCCTCGGTCGGATATTATAGTCTTTCGGACTCCATGCAAACAAACTATACGGGAGAGATATAGCTTGGCTAGCCTTTGAGTGGAGTAGGTCGTCTTCACGGGAATGAATGTGCTACCTTGGTTAGCCTATCTGTGATGACCCATATGGCGTCATTTCCGCGTTGCGATCGAGGTAGTCCGATGATGAAGTCCATTCCAATTTCATCCCATTTCCACTCAGGTATCCGGTTTGGCTGGAGTAGCCCTGCTGGCTTTTGATGCTCGGCTTTTATGCGCTGACATGAATCGCAACAAGCAATGAATGCGGCTATATCCCTTTTCATACCGTGCCACCAAAATCTCTCCTGAATGTCTTTGTACATTTTGGTTCCTCCAGGGTGGATCGAGTATGGAGCGGTGTGGCTTTCGGTTAGGATTTGTTGCATGAGTTCCTCAATGTTTGGTACGCAAAGGCTGCCCCCGTACCATAATTTTCCTTCATTGTATGTGACGAACTCTGAAGCCTTGCCTAGGCTCATTTTTCTCTTTATACCTTCGATGCTGGGATGCCCCTGCTGAGCCTTCTTGATTTCTTCCATTAGGGTGGGATGTATCTCCAGATTTGATACGGTGCCCTCAGAGACTAACACCATGTTGAGTCTAGCGAACTCCTGCTGAAACTCAGGTCTCAAGTTCTGTGGACTGTCGTTGCCCGGGCTGGGGTTCCGACTAAGAGCATCTGCCACTACATTGGCCTTCCCTGGATGATAGTGAATACCGACATCATAGTCCTTGACCAAATTCCAACCAGCGTCGCTGTCGTAAATTTAGCTCTGGTTGCGTGAAAATATATTTGAGGCTCTTATGGTCTGTATATATTTCGCAACGGTTCCCCAACAGAAAGTGCCTCCACTCCTTGAGTGCATGGATGACTGCTGCTAGCTCCAAGTCATGAGTAGGATAATTTTCCTCATGCTTCCGTAGTTGCCTGGAAGCATACGCGACAACTTTGCCATCCTGCATCAGTACACACCCGAGGCCCTTCCGGGACGCGTCACAATACACTTCAAAACTCTTTTGTATGTCAGGCACGGTCAAAACTGGTGCTGTTGTTAGTTTCTTCTTGAGTTCTTGGAAGCTTTTCTCGCATGCTTCCGTCCATACAAATTTCTTGTCTTTCTTGAGCAACTGTGTCATCGGCTTTGCCACAGTGGAGAATCCTTCAATAAACCTCCGGTAATATCCAGCCATTCCAAGGAAACTCCGTACATCGGTCACATTGGCTGGTGGTTTCCAGTCAAGTATGGCTTTGACCTTTTCTGGGTCTACGGCCACGCCTTCTTGGGTTAATAAATGGCCTAGGAAACCAACTTGCCTTAGCCAAAATTCACACTTGCTAAATTTGGCGTACAATTGATGTTTCCTTAATTCTCCCAAAACAATTCTGAGATGCTCAGCATGTTATTCTGGTGTCCTTGAATATACCAGAATATCGTCAATGAACACCACAACAAATTTGTCCATGAATTTCATAAACACTTTGTTCATGAGGTGGACGAAATATGCGGGGGCGTTCATCAGTCCAAACGGCATTACTGTGAACTCATATAAGCCGTATCTGGAGGTGAATGCTGTCTTAGGGATATCTTCTGTCCGTACTTTCAATTGATGGTATCCCGATCTCAAATCAATTTTTGAGAACACCTTGGCTTGCGCGAGCTGGTCAAACAAATCATTTATCCGTGGCATCGGATATTTGTTTTTGATGTTGACCATATTGAGAGCTCGGTAGTCTATACACAGTCTCAGTGTCCCATCCTTTTTCTTGGCGAATAAAACTGGCGAACCCCATGGTGAGGAGCTGGCTCGAATAAATCCTTTGTCCAGTAACTCCTTTATTTGCTTCTTCAATTCTACCAACTCTGAGGGTGCCATTCTATAAGGTTTCTTATAGATGGGAGTGGTGCCAGGTTCTAGTTCAATGCTGAACTCTATCTCTCGGTCTGGTGGCATGCCTGGTAGTTCTTCAGGAAATACGTCAGGAAATTCGCACACCACTGGAACTTTTCTCAATTCTGAAATATCCACTTTGTTCAGCTTTGGTTGACGTGACCGTGGTCTCTCTTGAGCTGTAACCCTTATTGTCTTGCCGTGAGGGTGAGTGAGAATCACAGTCCGATTGAAACAGTCAATAAATCCTTTGTTGGTGGTCAACCAGTCCATCCCTAGGATGACATCCAGTCCTTTATTTTCCAACACGATGAGATTAGCCTGAAACTTTAGTCCTTCGAACTCAATGATCACTCCTTGGCAGTAACTCTGAGGGATCTGCTTATTTCCTGGGGACTTGATGATCATAGATTTTTCCAAGGGAAGTATCGGAAAACCATGTTGTAAAACAAAACTCTTCGAAACGAACGAGTGAGAAGCTCCAGAATCAAACAAAACCGTGGCGGGTACTGTGTTGACAGGGAACGTATCGAGTACGATGTCTGGGGCATTCTGGGCTTCTTCCCTGGTCACATGGTTCAGGTGACCCTTCCTGTGATTGTTGTTGGGATTGAAATTGTTGCGCTTGGGGGCTGGATTGTTCCCACCATTGTACGGCTTGGGGGCCGAGTTCCTTGGTTTAGGGCACTGTTTGGCATAGTGCCCTTCTTCACCACAAGCATAGCAAGTGACCCCTGGACGGTACGTGAAGTCCTTGTCCCTTGAATGAAACTGTCTGGTTGGCCTTAGATCAGTAGTCGTGGATTTTCTTGCTTCAACCCTCTGAACATCAGTCTTGCTTCGGTTGTTGTGAGCAAGGGTCGTCTTGTCCCTTTTCCGCTTACGGATATCCTCCAGACTGCGGCGCTCATTCTCCAAGGTAATGGCCTTGTCAACCAGAGTTTTGAAATCTGGGAAAGTGTGTACGACTAGTTGGCATCTTAATGCTGGCGCCAGGCCGTCCAGAAATTTTTCCATCCTTTTGTTCTCAGTCATATGTTCATCGTAGGCATAACGAGATAGCTGGGTAAACTGACCGTTGTATTCTGTCACTGACATGCCTCTTTGCTTGAGGTCATCAAATTCTCTTTTCTTGATTTTTATGATGCTCCTGGGGATGTGTGCCCCACGAAAGCCTTCCTTAAACTCTTCCCAGGTGATGTTGTGTTCACTGGGATGCATGTATAGGAAGTTTTCCCACCATGCTGCAGCTGCTCCAGTAAGGTAGTGGGGTGCATAAAGCACCTTCTCATGATCTGAACACTGAGCAATAATCAGCTTTCTTTCGATGTCTCGAAGCCAATCATCGGCTTCAAGCGGCCTATCACTGTGAGCAAACGTTGAAGGGCGAGTCTTCTGTAGTTCAGATAACTTGGAGTGCGGTTGATATGGCTCACAGTGGTTTCCCATATTGATGACGTGATTCATCATCTCTTGGTGCTGCTGTTGGCTTTGTTCGAAAAGGTGGCATACTTGAGATAAGGCTGCTTCGCTGTCCTGTTGACTAGACTGTCCCTGAGTGAAGTTGTTGCTGGTCTGTGTTCCATAAACTTCTTCTGGCTGATTGGGCATGGAACGAGTCCACGGACGAGACATTTTCCACACTGGGGTATTATTTTGCAAAAACCATGAGAAGAACTGTGTGGCACAAGGAAAATCTTGCAAAGACAAAAATTCAAAAGACTTCAAGATTTTCCAAGAAAATAAACGATTTCGCACGGAGAAGGACTGCTTAGCACATATCTTACACGCGAAACGCAAACGTACGATACAGCACTCAGGATGTGCGTACACATTCCTGACATGTTATTAAGACTAGCACACTCCTCCGGAAAGCAGCGCACACAACTACTACAAACTTAAGTACATAAAACATAACATACATGCAGGCATAATGCGCGGCTACTAAGCGCACTCAGTCGGAGATGGTGACGATGTCCTTCCCCCTGCCAAGGGTAAGACCCAGCGGTGCAGGAGACTCAACCTCCACCTCCTCCCTAGTAGGCTTCAGGCGCGTAGCACTGTGCTGAGGTGATGGCGCAGGAGCGAAAGGCGGCAGTGCGGGTGTGGTAGGCGGTGCAGCTCTGACTGGAGTAGGAGTGATGACTCGGTCGAACTCCTCAGTGGTAGGCAGACGGCGAGCAGTGGCCAAAATGGCCGGTGAATAAGATGCCGAGGACGAGACGTAAGTCAGTGGCGGTGCCATGTGGAGAAGCTCCTTCCTGCTGGCAGGACCGCCCCGAACTAAGTCCATCCGGGCAGCCACAAGATCGTCCACGAGGTTGTCAAAAGATTCCTCCAGAGCTTTGAGGTACTCGACAAGCATCTCGATAGCTTCATCCCGCTCTCCCCTATGGCAGGCGAATGCATAGTGACAAGTATATGGCACATGGCATGGGAGGTAGCGGTAGCGACGAGTCTTCATCATAGGAAGGATATCCCGAAGGCGAGCTATTTCCTCACGGGCGGCCATCTGCATGGCATGCCTCTCCGTAGGCATGGCCCTTCCCACAAAATGGAAGTGGCGAGACGCAGAACGTCCTCCCTTGAATTGCACCACAGCTTGGTGCATAGACACGTCGTCGCTGAGCTTGTGCTGGTAAAGCGTGAACTCCGGACAAGTCGCTGGCCCGATCGCGAGCTTGGTGATGGAGACGAGGAGTTTGACAAACCCCTCGGGTACATTAGTGAACACCCGAGTCTCACAGTCGCTGCCAGCCATCTACAAAAGTAGGCAAAAATTCTGAGTAGTCAAATCATAAATTTATGATGACCAACAGAAAATAGCTACATTTGCAAAATGCTGAAAAGGCACTAAAGACGCTAATAACCGATTAGCGATCACACCTAGTGGCTTCTTACAGTCAGCCTGGCTCTAATACCAAGCTTGTCACGACCGGTTTTTCAATAAAATATTTATTGAGAGACCGATCCCTTTTACGGACCAGTAAAGAAGAATTCCTTCTCACTTGTAGACAATATCTTGATCACAGAAGAAAAATACCAGGAGTACTGAATATAATACAAGGTTGAGCGGAGACCTGCTCAACAATTTATTACAAACACGCCAATAATACATAAAGGCGGATGGGGTGGCATAACTACTAACTCACGATAAAAGCGGTGGTGGAAAAGTCACAGCGGAGTGGGTGACAAGACTCCTGAATCTAACAACTCTTCGAGCGTCGGAGTGAGGCTCGAGGATACTTATTGAGGGTGGCGGAAGCGTATATAATACAAGTGACCATTATCCAGGATCGCACGGGACTGACTGGGACTCCTCTAGGCGTCGGTCTCACTATCAAACTCTTCATCCATGAGATTGCCTTTGTCAACATCTGGCCAAATCAACAAGCCAGGTGAGTACTATGAAAGTACTCGCAAGACAGTTCGGACATAAGATATAACAAATGTAAACATGATGCATATGAACTGATTAACAAGCGCACTCAGACAATGAGATAGCAATGCATGGAGAATAAAAGGGAAGTCGGGCGGTAGTCCTCCCGAAATCCCAAAGAAAATCCTGAGGGCCAATCGAGTGTCTGAAAGACTCCTCGGAAGGGTAAAAAATGAAATAACAATGCCGCAGTCGGGCGTCAAGGCGACACCACATAAAGGGCTTATAATAGAATATAAAAGACAGTGTGTGCCACAGTCGGACGTCTGAAGCGACATCACATAAAGGGCTTATATTGAAAATAAATGACAAGAGTGCCACAGTCGGACGTCTGAGCGACATCACATAAAGGGCTTATATCAAAAGTAAATAACGGACATGCCACAGTCGGACGTCTGAGCGACATCTCATAAAGGGCTTATATTGAAAGTAAATGACAAGAGTGCCACAGTCGGACGTCTGAGCGACATCACATAAAGGGCTTATATTTCACAACTCAATAATTCAGTAGCTCATGAATTTAATTCGGTTTGCGGAAATATTCAAGTACGAGATAAAATAAAGGTTAGTCCATCCACAGGAATAACAATTCAAACGGGTATACCACTTAAGCTTGTTCACCGGGGATTTACCACGAGGATTGACATAGATATGGATATACTGGCCATGGTCCTTGACCATGGACACGATGACTCGGAAGGATTTGACTCTGCAGAGTTTGCACTTTAACCACAGCCAACAGATTTCAGTAGTCACGGGGACTAGTTTCGTTTACGGTGTTTTAGGAGAAACACATCTAACCAGTACACACCCATTCAACATTCCGATGCCAGGAATCATCCTCGGCAACGTTCAAGAAAAACCTTGAGACGGGGAGGCTACAACCTCGCGTAGCATGGGATCAAATTTATATACGCGCGCTCTAAGGGGTGCCCCCCTCTCGGTCCCAACCGGAAACACCCATGCCCCCTGACCGGATGACTGGCTTTAATCCAGGGCCATGGGACCGTCATCCCGGCCCCTCTGTTTGGTGTGTACAAGGAAAGAGGTTGACAACTTACTAAACCGTATCCTTTGCAAAAAACATGTGGTAGCACGAAAAGGAAGGGGCGGTAACGTGGCTCAGTCCACGTTAACGTCGGAGTTTATCGGATGTCGTAAGGCTGGCATGCTACAACAATACCACCTTACTGCCTTTCATGTCACCACATGACTAGGCCATCTCTCATTAGAGATCACAGTAACTTCGGAACACACGAATAGTTGCCTTACATGCAACGAGATACTCACCGATGCTCATATGCCATGCACAACCATTCAAGCAAACATGCAAAACACCTATCATATCAAAGGTTCAAACATGCTTGCCTGGTTCGGAGAAGTCGGAGTCTAGCTCGGCGAAGTTCGCGGCTCCGTCACCTCCTCCGGAACCTACGGTATAGCGAAAACGTACACTAACGTAAAAATCATCACGTGCACAAAAATTGTTCCAAATTTTTTCGAAATAAATACTATAAAAAACTAGACAAAAATATAAGACTGTCAGAAAAAGAATCAATCAAAAATCAATTTTTATTAAAAAGTTATAAGGGTTTTAGTCCAGGGACTAATCTGTGATGAAACAGAAAAGATCCAGGGACTTAACTGAGAAAACAGAAAACGGTTCGGAAAGAAATGCGCCAGCCCGAAGGGAAAGCGCATTTGCCCGAAGGCGCCAACAGAAAACGGTTCGAGGGGGAGAAAGAAGAGAGGCTGACAGGGGGGGTCCACACGTCAGGTTTAAAACTTCGCCGGCGCCCGAAGGCTGCGGTGGTCGCCGGCGTCAAACCACGGCGAGGCAGGGAGATCGGAGGGTACCAAGAGGTTCAGTGTGCCCTTCCGCGTCGGTGGGTGGTGGACTTGGCCGTCGGGGAGCACCACGTCGATGGCGACACTATCTCCGGCGGACGGTGGTTCGGGCGATGGTGGGGAACTCCAGTGGGCGCTGCAAACTCCAAATTGAAGCGCGGGTCAGCAGAGTGGATGCATAAGGAAGCTACTGGCAAGAGATGAGGGGTAGAGGTGCACGCACGGGAGAGAATCGAGCTGGGTCCCGTGGCGGGTCGAGGCGGCCGGAGTTGGGGAAGAAGGCTCCCTCGTGGCTCTACCAGTGGCTTGGCGTGGTATTGGTGGTGCGTAGGGGTGGTGTGAGTTCGTGTTCGAGCTCGGGGCCTCTATTTATAGGCGATTCGAGGGGGTGGCCGTGAACGGGATATCTCCGGCGAGCGATTACGGCGAGGCAGTGGTTGGGCAGGGGGTTTAGGGGGCTAGGCACCATCAGGGAAGATCACTGGTGCCGTTCCACCGCTAAACCTCGGTCGGGCAAGGCGTAATGCACCGATCAACGACGGGGCGGCCGTACGGGCACGGCGGCGGCAGACAGCGCGCTCCGCGCCTAGCAGTTCGCGACGAAGGGTGGCAGCGCGCACGGGGGAGTGGAAGGCCACGCGGCGACCTCCGGTGGCTTGGGCGGCGCTGGGTGGCGCCGTCCACGCTGTGCCTCTCTCTGGCGGCCGCAAAGCCGCCGCTGCCGTCGCTCATGGGTGGCGCACCGCTTCCTGCTCGTCGCCGACGCCCGCAAGCTTCCAGGTGATCGTGCGGCGCAGAGATAAGAAGGAGGGGACAGGAAGCACGGCGACACCGGGGTACTGGCGAGATCGACAACGGGCCCTGAAGAAAACGACAGTGCATCTCTGAAACTGTTGCTCTGAAAACTGAACTTGACAGGAACAGTGCACTGCAGGTGTTCGACGAAATGATTTGGCATGAAGAAAAAAATTTCTGGAGCTGGGACTTGGTGAGGTGACCTCTCAATGCATCCAGAGGCTGCCTGATTTTTCTCAAATTTTTAGGAGGAGAATTCAAATGAATTTCATCAAATTTGGCAAATAAGGTCCAAACTTGCAGCAAGCACAATTTGAAATTTTTGAACTGGAGACCAGTGGATCTTCATGGATCCTGGTTGAGGGCTCAAAGGACTAGCTAGGGGAATTGGTTTGGAGGCCAAACTCAAAGTAGAAGTGGTAGTTCCTTTGAAAACCTCCAAGGATCAAAGTAGAGGGCAGAAATTGTTTTTGATGAGAAATAAATGGAAACAAATATATGGAGAGGTTCAACTTGCTGGATTTGAAACATATCATGATCCAAAGATGGGGAAAGGATTTTTGGAGGAGATTTCCACTTGGTTCAAGGCAAGAGGGATTTTTGAAAGGGGGAGAAAAACACTCCAAATGCTATAGGATTATTTTAAAAGATTTTCAAAAGAAATTTCCCAAATGAAAAACAGTTGGGTTTGAGTCCACATAAGAAATAAAAAACCTCCAAGGCCAAAATCAAGTCTTGGGTGAATCCAAAACAAAACACTTGTCATAAAAGAAAATATTTTGAGAGGGAAAGTTCTTTTAGAAGAAAATCTAAATACCCTCCTCAAATCAAATAAAAGATTTTGATAAAACCACTTGAAAATTTTGGGTGTCACAGCACGCATGCGTCACATCGCAGTTAATGGGAAAGGAGGCGGCCCGCGCCTTCCCCGTAAAAAGGAATAACCGCGGGCGCGCTGCTCACTTTACCCTCCTTCCTGCGTCTTCTCCTATCTCCGAGCCGCCACCCCCTTTCTCCTTCCTTCCTAAGCTTTCGCCTTTGCTCGCCATCGCTGCGTCTCCGCCGTCTTCTGGCTCTTGCTCCCCCCAGCCGCCATGGCGCCCAAATTCACCAAGGGCAAGGGAGTGGCCAAGGACGCCGGAGCGACGGAGCCGCCGGAGAGTGCGTTGGCGGCGCAATGGATGCATCTCGCCTACTTCGCCTTGACGGTCGACGTGTTCGAGCTTCGGGAGGCCTTCAAACCCCTGTGGGGGTGAAGACGGGGGAGAGACGACGGGGCATCCAGCCACGCGCGTCATCCCCGCCAATTGCGCCGAGGCCACCTCAAATCGGAACCCTTTCTTTGTCGACTACTTCTCCTGCAGGCTCTGTCCCCCCTTCTCTGATTTCTTCAATGATGTCATGCACACCTATGGCTTCCACCTTTTGGATTTTACTCCGAATGCCGTGGCGTGCATGGCTCTTTTCGCGCACCTCTGCGAGGGCTTCGCCAGGGTGCATCCCAACACGGCGTTCTTCTGCCACTACTTCTTCCCTCGGATCCAACCGGGGGCGCCATTTCCAGTTGCGTCGCCTGGATCCCACGGTCCAAGGGGGCATACCCGGAGGGCACCATGAAGGAGAGGTGGGAAGAATGGCGAGGCTGGTATTGCTGGATTGAAGAGAAAGACCCGCCGAACTTTTGTCGGGTCCGCGATGCGCCGCCGGTTCGCCGGGGCGACTGGAGCGATGTTGACGTCGACGATGCGAAGCTCACGGTCGCCACCACCAGGATCCTTCGCCTTACCGAGGCCGGGCTCACCGTTGAGATGATCGGGGCGGATTTCATCCGCTGCCGAATCGCTCCACTGCATAACAAGGGGAGGCCGGCCTAGCTCTTCACGAACGCCGCCAACATCATGAGGCTTCGCCCCGGCCTCGACCACAACTTCACGGTGATGGGGCACGCCCACTTCTGCCAGCGGCTCTTCCACCTCGGCGTGAACCGCAACGGCGAGGTCGAGCGGACCGGCAAGGCTGCAAGGGCCACCGCGAAGGCCGGCAAGGTCGCCAAGGGGCCCTTGTTCAAGCTACCGACAGGAGTGGTCCCACTGAGCAACAACTCGCGCCAGACCGACATCATCGCCATGATGCCGAAATTCAACGCGCATGGCCTTGACCCGTGCTGGAGGAAATTCAAGTGCATGAGTTCTTCGACACCTTGCACGAGGGGTACGTCACCGCCGAGCCGCGGCTCGTCCAGGACACCCCCCAGGCAGAGCTGGACTACATCACCGCTAGGTCGATGGAGGCGAAGCTTGCCGAGGAGGCCGGCAGCGCCGGTGGCATGGAGGAAAAGGCCGCAGCGGAGGCGGAGGAGAAGGAGCTCGCCCAGTGGGCAGAGGCCGCTGGGGAGGTCAGCAGCGCCGGCACCGGGGCTCCTCTCGTCGAGGGTGTGCTCGACGAGTTGTCGGAGGAGGAGGCTGAGGCTGTCGATCCTCCGGCCATGGGGAGAGGGCGGTTCCTGCAGCGGGCCACCTCTGGTGAGCCAGTCCGGCCCGGCAGGGACGTACAACCGCGGCAAGACCAGGAGGGATCCGGGCGCCAGACAAGGGCCGCGGCGGCGAAGAAGTCGGTGAAGGCCGCGGTGGCGAAGCAGAGGGCGACCGCCTCCTCTTCGTCCAAACGCCCTCGGACTCCATCAGCTTCCCTCCCCCGGCAGACGATGACGCGGGGGTCACCTTCGACTTTGGGTCCCTCGGCCCACGGAGGAAGAGGAAAGCAGCTGAGGAGGAGATGGAGGACGATTAAGTATTGTTCATTTCTTTCATCTCCACCCCCCCTTAGACCGTGCCACTTATCTCGATTTGTGTTCATCTTTGCAGGGATGCGGAGACGCTGGCCCAGAGGGTGAAGAGGGCCAAGGCTTCGGCGGGCGGCCAGCCTCGGCAGGTGCTGCTGGCGCACCACTGGTGGTGTTGAGCAGTCCAGACAGCAGCCCCCGGCACATCCCCCAGCGTAAGTTCATCACTCACCCCTCATCAGCATGTGTTGGGGGCACGATCTCCTTGTGCTGACCTTGCCGTGCTCGCAGGAGGACGACAGCAAGAGGAGAAGCCATAGAGGGCTACCCCCAAACCCGCCGCCCCCATCGACCACGCCACCCCGAGGGGCGTCCCCGGCAAGGGCGCCAAGCACCGAGCCCACGCACATGGAGGAGGAGGAGGAGAACTCGGGCGCTGGTGGCTTTGGCTCAGCGCCAAACATTGGCAGGGAGGGGACCTCTGCTTCCCAGCCCGGCACTGGTAAGTCGCTCACCTTTCGTCCCTGTTCTTTTTCTTTTCTTGTTGACTCTTGGTCTTGGCTTTGTCTCATCCCCTTCTTGGTGTCCAGATCGTCCATCGGCGGACCAGGAGGACACAGACGCCATCATCGAGGATGTCGCCAAGGATGCCGCGGCAGAGGCTGAGAAGATCGCTGCCGAGGAGTCCGCCAAGGGTGCTGCTGAAGACGCCGCCAAGGGGCCTGCCGGGGAGGCCGGCAAGGCCGCCACCGAGGAGGAGGTGGTCGATGACCAGCCTTCCTCCTCCGCTGCCTTCGGCTCCGGCAAGTATCCGAGGGTGACCGACGACCTCTTCGTCGACCTCCCAGGGTCGTTAAGCTCCAGGGCGCCCGTCGAGGGAGAGGTGTTCGACGAGGAGGTGCTTGCTGCCGCCGGGCTTGAGGTTGTTGACGAACCGAGCACCAGTGGCGACGGCTCTCAGGAGGAGCGGCTTCTCCAGGCCATGGGCACCAACTTCCGGAAGCTCCAGGCGCTCCACCGCGCCCGCCTGGACAAGGCCAAGTCTAGGATGGCAATGGTGGACAAGGCGGAGGCGGACCTCAAGGCGCGCGTCGCCGAGGCGCAGACTTGCTTCCACCAAGCTAGCGAAGAGCTGAAGGCCGCCCAGGGCGAGCTGGCCAAGCGCGACGTGAAGCTCACCATGAAGCTGGCCAACATCAAGAAGGCCAGGGAGACGGCGGAGAGCTTGGCCGCCGCAGCCGAGGCCGCTCGGACCCAGCACCAGGCCGCGCTGAACTCCCAGGAGGAAGACCTTGCCGCACATGAGGAGAAGCTTGCCGCAATGCTCCGCGGCAAGGATGAAGAGGTGGAAAAGCTCGTCGTGCAGCAGACCCAGGAGCTGGAGCAGAGGCACAGAGAGGCGCCCGATGCCCAGGCTCTGGTTCATGCCGGCAAGGTGAAGGAGCTGGAGGTGGAGCGGGACGAGCTGAAGGGGCAGGCCCTGAAACTGTCCAAGGAGAGGGACACGCTCAACGACGCCCTGACGGAGGCGCAGGGCGCGACCGTCAGCAGGGCCGGGGAGCTCTCCGAAGCCAACAACTCCATCAAAGACCTGAAGCTGAAACTGGATGGACTCGAGGAGATGCTCTCAGAGGCCAAGGCTCGGGAGGAGACCCTGGCCAAGGATCTGGAGGCCGAGAAGCTGCAGCGGAGGAACGAAGCCGCCTGTCACAAGGATTTTGTGGAGGGCGAGAATCGTTGGATCAGCCGCCTCGAGGACGTCGCCGGCAGGATCACCACGCAGTTGCCTACCATGGGGATGCCAAATGTGAGGTATGCCCCAGAGCACAGTGGGACTACCAACGCCAAGCTGACCCTGTTCTTCAAGGGTTTCCTCGGGGCCCTGGAGCAGCTCCACTCCAACAGGGCGGCTTTACTGGCCGACGAGAACCGAAGGCTCTGCCGGGGTGCCATGACCAAGGTCATCACCAAGGTGGCGTACTGGAACCCCACCCTTGACTTCGACGCCGCGCTGGAGAGCTTGCCGGAGGGTACTGACCTCGCGCCGCTCAAGGAGCGTATCGAGCCCATCATCAGCCTAATCGATAGGATTCAAAGGGTGGAGAGCCAGCGCCGGGATTAGGCACCCCGTTTCTTATCGCCACTACAGGTTCATGACCAAGACAAATTCTATCTTTAGTTAGAACCGCAGCAACAATTTGATGTAATATAACTTCTGCAGTACTTTTGATACAATGCATGTTATTTTCCTGTTCGATTTTCCTTTGTATGTCCGCCCTACGTTAACTTGGTAGGCTTGCCGGCGCGTAAACCCAGGGCGGCGTCTTGAGGACGGATCCCCATTGGCCTGCCGGGTGTGCTTGCTGCCGGGCAAACCACCATACCGCCCTTAACGCGGCCGCTCGACCTGTCGAGCTTGACTCGAGTCAGAATCGAGAGTGTTGCCAAGTGCGGAAGGCTAGCCTGCCACTCTCGACGCAGCCGCTTGAGCTGTTGAGTGGACTCAAAACAGAACAAGGGTGTTGCCAATTGCAGGAGCGCCCCTTTGCGTGCAGGTTTTCCATACATAGGTAGGATCTCCGAGGACAATAACCTTATGTATAAAAGGAAATTGCTCAAGTCTCTGGATGACTTAGCTTTTCTGTTGCCGCGCTGGCGTCCTTCGCGCTTGCAGGCGGCGCCGTCTTCTTCTTTAGAAGCCATGGCGATGAAGAACTGCTAGGCTAACTACTAGACAAGATTCTCACAATTGCGCCCCCTACCTGGCGCGCCAAAGGTGTCGGTGGAAAACGACACCTATGGTATCACAGGAATCCCTACTACGGTTGCCGGGGCATGGGGTTGTGAGAAGAGCAGGATTAACAGTCAACACAAGGATCATTTACCCAGGTTCGGGCCGCGAGGATGCGTAATACCCTAGTCCTGCTTTGGTGTGTACTTGAGAGATTTCTTGATCTCTCGAACTAGCTATGGTGGCGGCGTAGTCCAAAAGAGCCGAATCCCTCTCCAGTATGCCATGGGCCTCCTTTTATAGTCGAAAGGGGCTGCCACACTGGCACACAGGAGGTGGAAAGGTCTACAGTGTTGTGAGCTTATCGCCCGTATTACAGGACAAGACGCATTTAATGCGTAGCTTAGGTGTCCCTTAGCTTTATCAGGGACGGGGATGAGGTCCGTCCCGTCCGTCGCCGCCTCGCCTTGCTTCGACACACGCCCGGGCAGCGATGCATGCGGCAACATGTAGGCAGGCAGGCAGGCAGCTGAGGTGGCGCGGTGGTAGGGTCTTCACGAAGATCTGCAATCCACCATGCAGGTGCTTGTTGAGTTGGCATAGAGGCCGCCCGTCGCCACGCAGGTGCCTGCCCAGCTGGTTGAGCTAGCAGCTGCTTGGGGACGACGGTGGAGTCTTGGTCGACGCGGGCCTGGCTGTGGCCCCGCTGACGCCCTCGGCAAGGGCCTTGCCGGGGGCCCGGCAAGGGCCTTACCGTGGTGTTGCAGTCGTCCCTAGCAAGGCGCTTGCCGGGGGTCTTGTGGATCTCCTCGGCAAGGATCCCGCCGAGGGTCACCGTCTTCTGGTCCTCATCTGATCTCATGTATTTATGATCTTGACGAAGATCTGCATGCCACCACAAAGGTGCCTCCCGAGCCTTGGTTCCAATACAGCCGTTGGTGACGCTTGGAACCCTTGGGCTCAAGGGTGGCTAACTCTGTTGGCATCGGGCAAGTTGCCCCGGCAAGCTCTTGCTGGGGCCGCGGAGGCTGCCCCGGCAAGGGCCTTGCCGGGGGAGTCCACCTCACCCTCTTTCTCTTTGGTGTTTTTGACCTTGGTGTTGTCTTGGTTGTCTTGGCTTCTCTCTAGCTCCCCCCTCTGCCCTGCCTAGTGTGGCCATGGCGCGCGGCTCCGACTGCCCGTGCACAAGTAAAGGGGTACAAAGGTGTGCCCCTACTTTTGTACACCAACAATAATTTTATGGTTAAGCAAGAAGATTTCAATGCTTATTTTGGTAGACAATTAAAACGCAATGCTTATATGATTGAACACTTGAGTGATTATATGTCTAGAGTTAAAGGTGAACTTAAACTCATTAGTAAACATGCTTCTATGGTTACCACTCAAGTAGAACAAGTACTTAAAGCTCAAAATGATTTGCTCAATGAATTGAATAGTAAGAATAAGGACTTTGTTGTTAGAGTTGCAACTAGAGGGGGTAAAGTGACTCAGGAACCTTTGTATCCTGAGGGCCACCCTAAGAGAGTTGAGCAGGATTCTTAGAGAAATAATGTTGATACACCTAGTCCTTCTAAGAGGAAGAAAAATAAAAATGATAGGACTTTGCATGCTTCTAGTGAACCTGTTGTTGACACACCTGAGAATCCCAATGATATTTCTATTTCTGATGCTGAAACACAATCTGGTAATAAACATGAACCTAGTGATAATATTAATAATGATGTTCATGTTGATGCTCAACCTAGCAATGATAATGATGTAGAGATTGAACCTGCTGTTGATCTTGATAACCCACAATCAAATAATCAACGTTATGATAAGAGAGACTTTGATGCTAGGAAGCACGGTAAAGAAAGAGAGCCATGGGTTCAGAAAGCCATGCCTTTTCCTCCCAAACCATCCAAGAAAAAGGATGATGAGGATTTTGAGCGCTTTGCTGAAATGATTAGACCTATCTTTTTGCGTATGCGTTTTACTGATATGATTAAAATGAATCCTTATGCCAAGTATATGAAAGAAATTGTTACAAATAAAAGAAAGATACCGGAAGCTGAAATTTCCACCATGCTTGCTAATTATACTTTTAAGGGTGGAATACCAAAGAAACTAGGAGATCCAGGAGTACCCACTATACCATGCTCCATTAAAAGAAACTATGTTAGAACTGCTTTATGTGATCTTGGAGCCGGTGTTAGTGTTATGCCTCTCTCTTTATATCGTAGACTTGATTTGAATAAGTTGACACCTACTGAAATATCTTTGCAAATGGCCGATCTGCTATACCTGTCGGTATTTGTGAGGATGTGCCTGTTGTGGTTGCAAACGTTACTATTTTAACGGACTTTGTTATTCTTGATATTCCCGAGGACGATAGTATGTCTATTATTCTTGGTAGACCCAGTTTGAATACTGCAGGGGCTGTTATTGATTGCAAGAAAGGCAATGTCACTTTTCATGTTAATGGTAATGAGCATACGGTACACTTTCCGAGGAAACAACCTCAAGTCCACAGTATCAATTCTATTGGAAAACATCCAACTATTACTATTGGAGGTTTTGAATTTCCTCTTCCTACTGTCAAAAAGAAATATGATATTCTTATTATTGGGGATGTTCATATCCCCGTTGAGGTAACCTAGTGCTATTCGAAATTCTCCGGTTTCATGCGATTCGGAATGAGTTTGTTACAATAATTGATCAACCTTGTTAGTGGATTCCTTTTGATGAGCATGAGATGGATGAATTTAGAAAAGCACAATCTTCTGTACCCTCCTTTTACTTTATGTTATTTAGATTAAATAAAGCAAAAATAGTATTTTCTGTTAGTTTTCTGAATTATCCGTGCAATAAAAAAATATCCCGAAAATAAAAATTCTCCAAATCCCCGAAATTGAAATATGATTTTTTCTGGAATATTTGAGAATATCTGGCACTGAGAACACAGCAGGGGGAGCAAGCACCTGGCCACGAGGGTCCAGGGCGCGCCCACCCCCTGGGCGCGCCCCCTGCCTCATGGGCCAATGGTGGCTCCCCTCCACTTATTCCAGCCGCCACACACTCCTTCTTCCTCCCTAAAAAAATCACCAACCAGCTCAAGCACGAGTTCTAGCTCATTATGCTGCGATTTTCGATCTCCTTGCTCAAAGCTCCACTCACGAAACTGCTTTGGGAGATTGTTCCTTGGTATGTGACTCCTCCAATGGTCCAATTAGTTTTTGTTCTAGTGCTTTATTCATTGACAATTTTTGTTGCCTAGGTGACCCTGTTCTTGAGCTTGCATGTCAAATTTATATGGTCCCAAGTAGTTCTAATGCATGATATAGTCTCTAGGCACTTGTGGGAGTAGTTGCTGTCAATTTTGTTGAGTTTGGTTCACTTTTTTTTTGAAGTTACTAAAAAATTTAGAAATTTTCAGAAAATGATGAAGAGATTTTTGAGGGGTTCTTCGAGCCGAAGCTCGAAGGATAAGCAAAGTGAAGAAGAAGAGTGGCCCAAGTATAATCTCCCTCGCACCACGGAAGTTCGGCCGTGTGAATGGCCTTGTGATGATTTCTTGAGAGCAGCCGGGATTTATGATGATTTTTATGAATTGGCTCAGAATGTAGGCCTCACCGACTTCCTCCGCGACCAACATGAACAGTGTCTCTTACTCACTAATATCTTTGTGCCAAATTTTCATTTCCATGCTAGGAGGTCACCACCTTCCGTGGATTTCTGTTTATATGATGAGTATAAGGAGATGCCTTTCTATGAATTTTGTGAGGTTTGCAAGTTGCCTTTTTCGGGCAGCGTAGAGGAACCACATCGTGACGATGTGGAGGGGTTTATTGATACAATTGCTATAGGGAAACTAGGAAGGTTTCCGATGCAAGAATTACTAGCATACATTTTCCTGTCCTATGTTACTTTGCAATATTTGCTAGTAGATGCTTGATTGGTCGCGGAAACTGTGGCAACCTAAGTGCCCTGATATTGTTCTTTTGTGCCATGCCCTATTTCGTGATCACACATTTAGTATGGGCGCTATTGTTGCAAAGCGGTTAAATCTTAACCATACTAAGGGCCCCATCTTGGGAGGTATCTTCGCCTCGCGCCTCGCTGCATACTTTAACATACCTATTAGGCATTATGAGAAAGAAGAAAAGTTGTTGCCTCCTGTTTTTCTAGACTACAAGAGTATGGTTGCACATGATTTCATTGTTAAGAACAGGAAAAGGAGCTTAACTATAGACTGATATTTGATAAAAATCACCCTGAGGCTATTACTTTGCCTGCTCCTTCCTTGTTTGACTTATCTGCAGGCAAGTACCTTGTTCCGCTGGAGGCCATTCACGCTTACCAGAACCCCACATCACCTACAGAGCCAGATCCAGAACCACAATTTGTTCCTTCACGCCAGTCTGTTTACCAGTGGGATCCGAAGGAGATGGCCAACCAGTGGCAACCCGAGGCTTCATCTCAGTACGACTCCAGTTACAACTTCGGATATCCGCTAGGCCAGCCGTGGCAATAGACCAACTTAGGCCAAAAGCCTAAGCCTGGGGGAGTACGTATTTCTCATCGACATTACAATTATGTTTACACACTCATGATAGTTGTCGGTGCTCATACTTTTTCATTGTACTATCCGTGCTAGTTTATTTTCCTTTTTATGCTTTCTTCTCGTGTGTTTGATAAACTTTAAGAAAAACAAAAAAAATTAGTTGTAGCTTTTAGCTAGCTTACTTTCTTGCTGTAGTAGTAATAATTAAAAGAAAACCCAAAAAGATTTCCCGTTCTTCTTTTGCTTGTTGGGAGCTTTCCTGTGTAAACAGTTTTATTTCTTTTCTTTGGGGGTCGAAAGGAGAAGACCATAATGAAAATGTTGAAGTGGCTCCTATATGCATTATTGTTGATTTAACCAAGAGCCCATATTGCCTTGTCTTCTCCTGTTTATTGAATGATTGCAGATTCCACCTTAGTCCAATGCACGTGCACTATTATTATTATACACATCGTTCAGTCGTGCAAGTGAAAGGCAATTATGACGATATATGATGGACTGATTGAGATGAGAGTAGCTGGTATGAACTCGACCTCTCTTGTTTTTGTAAATATGATTAGTTCATCGTTCCTGATTCAGCCTATTATGAATAAACATGTTTGCAATTACAATTAGAGATTATAGTTGCTTATGCCATGCTTAATTAGCTAGGAGTTTATAATGGTTTACCTTGCGTGCCAACATGCTATTAAAATGGTTGTGATGTGGTATGATAGGGTGGTATCCTCCTTTGAATGATTTAAGTGACTTGACTTGGCACATGTTCACACATGTAGTTGAAACAAATCAACATAGCCTTCACGATATTTATGTTCATGGTGGATTATATCCTACTCATGCTTGCACTCAATGTTCATTAATTTTAATGCATGCTCATGACTGTTGTCGCTCTCTAGCTGGTCGCTTCCCAGTCTTTTTCTAGCCTTCACTTGTACTAAGTGGGAATACTGCTTGTGCATCCAATCCCTTAAACCCCAAAGTTATTCCATATGAGTCCACCATACCTTCCTATATGCGGTATCTACCTGCCGTTCCAAGTAAATTTGTATGTGCCAAACTCTAAACCTTCAAATTAAATTCTGTTTTGTATACTCGAATAGCTCATGTATCAACTAGGGTTGTCTGTATCTTCCATGTTAGGCGGGTTATTCTCAAGAGGAGTGGACTCCGCTCCTCACTCACGAGAAAATGGCTGGTCACCAGGATGCCCGGTCCCATGCTTTATGCAAACCAAATCAAAATAATTGTAAACAAAACTCCCCCAGGGCTGTTGTTAGTTGGAGGCACTCGTTGTTTCGAGCAAGCCATGGATTGATGCTTGTTGGTGGTGGGGGAGTATAAACTTTACCATTCTACTTGGGAACCGCCTATAATGTGTGTAGCATGGAAGATATCGCCATCTCTTGGTTGTTATGTTGACAATGAAAGTATACCACTCAAAATATTATTTACCTCTATTTCAAAAATCGAGTTCTGGCACCTCTACAAATCCCTGCTTCCCTCTGCGAAGGGCCTATCCATTTACTTTTATGTTGAGTCATCACCCTCTTATTAAAAAGCACCAGCTGGAGAGCACCGCTGTCATTTGCATCCATTACTATTAGTTTATATTGGGTATGACTATGACTGGATCTCTTTTACCATGAATTACAATGTTTAGTCAGTCCTTGATCTTTAAAGGTGCTCTGCATTTATGTTTTGCGGTCTCAAGAAAGGGCTAGCGAGATACCATCTTGTTATATCATATTATGATTGTTTTGAGAAACTGTTGTCATCCAAGATTTATTATTATTGCTCGCTAGTTGATTATGCCATTGAGATGAGTAAACATGAGACCTAAGTGTTATTGTGAATATGGTTAGTCATAATCTTTGCTCAAAACTTGAATGCTGGCTTTACATATTTACAACAACAAGAGCAAACAGAGTTTGTAAAAGTTTTTGTTTATCACTTTCATTTTATCAACTGAATTGCTTGAGGACAAGAAAAGGTTTAAGCTTGGGGGAGTTGATACGTCTCCATCGTATCTACTTTTCCAAACACTTTTGCCCTTGTTTTGGACTCTAACTTGCATGATTTGCATGGAACTAACCCGGACTGACGCTGTTTTCAGCAGAATTGCCATGGCGTTATTTTTGTGCAGAAACAAAAGTTCTCGGAATGACCTGAAACTTCACAGAGATTATTTTTGGAAATAATAAAAAATACTGGCGAAATAATCAAGGCCAGGGGGCCCACACCCTGTCCACGAGGGTGGGAGGCGCGCCTGCCCCCCTGGGCGCGCCCGCTGCCTCGTGGCCCCCCTGGTGCTCCACCGACCTCAACTCCAACTCTATATATTCACGTTCGGGGAGAAAAACCCAGGGAGAAGGATTCATCGCGTTTTACGATACGGAGGCGCCGCCAAGCCCTAATCTCTCTCGGGAGGGCTGATCTGGAGTCCGTTCAGGGCTCCGGAGAGGGGAATCCGTCGCCGTCGTCATCATCAACCATCCTCCATCACCAATTTCATGATGCTCACCACCGTGCGTGAGTAATTCCATCGTAGGCTTGCTGGACGGTGATGGGTTGGATGAGATTTATCATGTAATCGAGTTAGTTTTGTTAGGGTTTGATCCCTAGTATCCACTATGTTCTGAGGTTGATGTTGCTATGACTTTGCTATGCTTAATGCTTTTCACTAGGGCCCGAGTGCCATGATTTCAGATCTGAACCTATTATGTTTTCATGAATATATGTGAGTTCTTGATCCTATCTTGCAAGTCTATAGTCACCTACTATGTGTTATGAGCCGGCAACCCCGAAGTGACAATAATCAGGACCACTCCCGGTGATGACTATAGTTTGAGGAGTCCATGTATTCACTATGTGTTAATGCTTTGGTCCGGCACTCTATTAAAAGGAGGCCTTAATATCCCTTAGTTTCCAATAGGACCCCGCTGTCATGGGAGGGTAGGACAAAAGATGTCATGCAAGTTCTTTTCCATAAGCATGTATGACTATATTCGGAATACATGCCTACATTACATTGATGAATTGGAGCTAGTTCTGTGTCACCCTATGTTATAACTGTCGCATGAATAATCGCATCCGGCATAATTCTCCATCACCGATCCAATGCCTACGAGATTTTCACATATTATTCTTCGCTTATTTACTTTACCGTTGCCACTGTTACAATCACTACAAAACTATCACTGTTACTTTTGCCACCGTTACCGCTACTATCATACTACTTTGCTACTAAATACTTTGCCGCAGATATTAAGTTATCGCCGCAGATATTAAGTTATCCAGGTGTGCTTGAATTGACAACTCAACTGCTAATACTTGAGAATATTCTTTGGCTCCCCTTGTGTCGAATCAATAAATTTGGGTTGATTCACAGCCCTAGAATACCTGAGTGAAATAGTTGCATCTGCACTCATGCATCATGTCTAAAATTTCTGAAAGTTGAATTGAGGTTAGTTGAAACCCTCAGAAATCACTTCAGAAATAATCAACATTAAAATCTTTTCAAAGAAGTCCAAGAAAATGTTCCTCTTAGTCTCTTAAAATATTGGCAAGAGGTAAAACTCAAAACAATATTTTTGGAATCTCAGAGATATTTATTTTGGGCCTTTGAATTAAATCAATAACATATTTGAGTTGAATTTATTTTTGTTATATAAGAAATAAAGTTCAAATATTTTTGTAAGTTTGCATGTGACCTTGGACTAGCTCCCTGAGGTCACATAAAAAAATTTACAGAAAGTTTTAAAATGGTTTGGTTTGTAAATCAAATCAAAACAAAGAAAGAAAAATAGAAAACAGAAACAAATAAAAGAGAGAGAGAGAGAGAGAGTTACCTGGCCCTACTTGGCTGGCCCAGGTCCTGTGCAGCCCAGCTGGCGGCCCAGCCCACCTGGCCACCTCCTCCTGTCGTCTTCCTCCTTGCCAGGAGGACGGGCGCGTGCCCGACGCGCGCGCACCGCCGTGCGGCCACCTCCTTCCTGCTTGCTCGCTGCTGGAGACGGCCCCAAGCGCCATGCACCCCCTGGCTCCCTCTCGACTCTTCCCGCGCCCATGCCCCTCCTCTGTCTCTCTCTCCCGCGAACGGCCGAGCGCCACCCTCGCCGCCGTTCGCCATAGCCGCAGCCACCGAGCTCCCCGCGACCGCTCACCGCGTGCATAGGCACCGCAGCCTCGTCCTCGACCTCTCCACCGAGCCATGGGACGACGGATGCGCCACAATGTCGTCCTTGTTGTCTTCATCGCTGCCTCTGCCCCGTGATCGTCGTCGCTCGATTCGTGCCGTCCAGTGCTTCCCTGGCCTCGCCCTTGACTCCGTTCGAACCGCGGTGAGCTACTGACCATTCCCCCTCTGCCTCCCTGCTTGCTCCCGTCCTCTAGCCGCCGCCCCGAGATCACTCGAGGCCGCCGTCCACCATGGCCGGCGAGCCCTTGCTCCTGAGCCCCTCCACCCCAGCCAGTTGCTTCGGCGTGCTCCTCTTGCCCCGTAGGTGCTGCGTAGCACCTCTTTCGCCTGGCCCTCGAGCCACAGCCCCGCGCCCAAGGACAGCTGTGCTCCGGCCGCCGCCCAAATGCTCGCCGGCGTCGCTTCCAGCATCCCCACGAACAGCCACTCACACCGTTGGATGCGGCCCATCCCCAAGGTCCCGTAGAACCCACCCGCGTGATGAATGGTCGCCGGAATAGCAAATCCGGCGTGCCTCCGCCTTGCTGTAGGGTCATCGGCGATTAGCTGCCGGCTAACCACGCTATTAGGGCTAATTACCTGGTTTAGTTAACCCCTTGACACTTACAGCCGGACCCACCGGTTCAATTAACAGGCTAACCAAATTAGTTAGCGTTAATCTAATCCGGTGGACCCACGCGTCAGCATTGACTTTGCTGACGTGGCATTTGACTGGTCACACTTGTCTGTGAGTCTGACTAGCCCTGAGTCACTGACCAGTGGGACCCGCACGTCAGGTTTGACCTGGAGCGGTCCTGTTGACTGGCTGATGTCACCGTGACGTGGTGCTGACTTAGTAATCTGTTTTCTGGGATTTTAAATAAATCAGAAATGATTTATTTACTTCAGAAAATATCCAAAACTTCTAAAAATTCATAGAAAATAAACCGTAGCTCAGAATGAAATAAGTTATATATGAAAAATGATCAGAAAAATCCAATCTATCCATCTGTACTGGTTTCATGCATGTTAAAGCAAATTAACCCTGCTGTTTATATCAAAACATGTTAATGCACTTTGGAAATTCATAGTTTGAATTTGAATTTGAACCTTTGGTTCAAATCAACTCAAACCCTTCTGTTGCTAGCTGCATTAGCTCAAATCACAGCATATTTCCATGTCATGATCATGCATCATATTGTGCATTGCATTGATTGTGTCCTTTCTCTCTTTGCCGGTGGTTGTTCCCCCTCGATAGACGTATGTTCCGACGATGAGTTCGATGACATCGATGAAGAGCTATACTATCTGCAGAAGTGCCAGGCAAGCAAAAACCCCTTGTTCATTCCAATACAATCCCACTCTCTCACTCCTGCTCTCTTTTACTGCATTAGGACAACAACGATTCAACTGTTACATGCTGCGGTAGTTGAACCCCTTTCCTCTGCATGACCTGTCATTGCCATAGTAAATAGATGAAACCCACTAGCATGAGTAGGAGTTGTTTGAGCCCTGATGTGCCTACTCATTCATGCTTGCTGTCATGCCTGCTACTGCTTAGAGTTGAGTCAGGTCTTATTCATCGGGGATGAATCGGAATGTGGTGAACATGTCGTATTGTTGAGAGCTTTGTGTGTGAACACGAATTGGTAAAGGTAGCGGTGAGAGACCATGTAGGAGTACATGGTGGGTTGTCTCATTGAAACCGTCCTCAGGAACTGAGTTCTATGTTTGTGATCCATGAACAGTTACTACCACACATTGGGATCCCTAATTGACTCTCTCGACTTATTAATCGCCTTGATCTCTGTCCAGGAGTTGCAACTAGTTTCTGGTGTTTGTAGGATATGTGTTGGAGGCCGTGCGTAGCGCTGACCCTAGGGGTGGGCTATGATGCGGTAGATACACCGTGGCCCGGTGTACCGAGTCGCCCGTTTGGTGTCTCGGGAAACCTGCAAACATCGTTTGGGGCTGTGAGCGAAACCCCGGCCGGATCTCCTCGCGGATGGAACCCGAATAGGCGATAAACCTGGACTAGAGACTTGTGTGGTTAGTCAGGTCGTGGCCGACTCCCTCGCCAGGCTTCCGCTTGAAGGTTGCCGAGATACATGACGTGTACATGGTGGTAAGTGGCGAGAGCGTGTGTGAAGAAGTACACCCTTGCAGGGTTATAAATGATCTATTCGAATAGCCGTGTCCGCGGTAAAGGACTTCTGGGTTGCCTGTACAGTTTATAGACAAGTGAAAGTGGGTACTCTAAAATGTGCAAGATAAGCGTGAGTGCTATGGATGGCGTTCTCGTAGGGAGACGGAAGCGGGTCCATAGTGGTGTATTGATCTGGTGAATATGTGGACTCGTGCGCACCACCTCAAAAGAGTTACTTGCATTCGTAGTTCAGGATAGCCACTGAGTCAAAGCTGGCTTGCTGCAGCTAAACCCCACCACCCCTTTGTTGATACTGATGCATATGTGGCTAGTTCTGATGTAAGTCTTGCTGGGTACATTTGTACTCGCGTTTGCTTAATTTATGTTTTGCAGATAGCCGTCAGTCTCACTAGTAGTTCCGTGTGGACTTCGACGTTTAGCTTGTTACCTCAGCTACGATCTTGTACCTTGGGAGGTTCTTGTAGATAGTCAGGCTTCTCAGCCTTCTTCATTTGTAGTTGTCTGTACTCAGACAAGTTAAGCTTCCGCATGTGCTTGTTGCTTGTATGCTCTATATGTTGGGGTCATGAGACCCATGTTTGTAATACTTGGCTCCTTGGAGCCTAATGAATAAATACTTGAGTCATAGAGTTATGTTGTGATGCCATGTTGTATTTACACATATCGAGCATATTGTGTGTATCGTTGAAATGCTTGGTATGTGTGGGATCCGACAACCTAGTTGTTTATCCTTGGTAGCCTCTCTTATGGGGAAATGTAGTCTTGTGCTTCCATGAGCCATAGTAGTCCGCTACAGCGCGGTTCACCGGAGTCCTGCTAGCCCAGCACTACTGCTCCGGAACACTTGACTGGCCGGCATGTGATTCACCTCGTTCCTGTGTCTGTCCCTTCGGGGAAATGTCATGCAATGACATCCGGAGTCCTGCCCAGCTTGCTACAGCCCGGGTTCCCGGAGTCCTGTCAGCCCAGTGCTACAGCCCGGATTCGCACGCTGCTGACCGACATGCTCGATGCTAATTCATGTATGCCTGTCCCCGTAAGTTAGTGCCACTTTGGGTTCATGACTAGTCATGTCGGCCCGGGTTCTCTGTCATATGGATGCTAGCGACACTATCATATACGTGAGCCAAACGGCGCAAACGGTCCCGGGCATGGTAAGGCGACACCCGTGGGAATACCGTGCGTGAGGCCACAAAGTGATATGAGGTGTTACAGGCTAGATCGGTGTGACTTAGAATCGGGGTCCTGACAGTTGAATACTCTACCCTCGAAAACTGTTGCGATCCCCTATACTTGTGGGTTATCAACAAGTATCGGGTCGGTGGAACCAACCGACTCCAAGTCCATAGCAGGCTCGCTGACGATGTGGAGCTGGTCGAGGAGGCTGACGAGGCGGCTCTCAGGGCCATCTATGTCTGCGTCAGATGCGGGCTCGTCGGAGAGGCGAATCTCGCCAACAAGATCGGCGAGGCAGCTCGCCGCGCAGGCGACCTCCGCACCGTGCAGCGCGTTGGCGCAGACATCGTCTGGCGTGCCGTGCTGGCTGCGCTCACCAGGAAGGAACAGGGTTCTCGTCCAGAGCAGGTCTCTAGACGACGGTGTACCTTGCCCCACGGTGGGCACCAAATGTCAGGGGTTGGGTGCGACATATGCCAAGGGATGGCTTATCATGGTTTGAGCAAGTAGAACATCGCCGGTGCCGGGAAGCGGGATGAGGCGTAGACACGAACGCCGGCGTACTTTACCCAGGTTCAGGGCTCTCCTGGGAGATAACACCCCTAGTCCTGCTCTGCGGGATCTCCGCATGATCACTAAGGCACTAGTGAGTACAATGGGGCTCCTCGAGCTGTATGCCAAAGGTAGGAGAAAGCAGGGCTAACTTTCTCCTCTCTCTATGTATAGGTCTAGGTCTAACAGGTTGGGAACCCTTTGCATGGGTGCCCTGGGGGGGTTTATATAGGCCTACCCCCAGGGGTACAATGGTAATCTGGCCGGGTGTTGGTCCCGGCTATCATTGTCTCTGGTCGCCGGCTTCTCCGCCGGCCGCTGGGCCCCGCCGACTGGTCTGGTGCGGAGCCGACAGGCCGCCCCCACCGCTCGCGGGTCTAGTCGACAGCTTGTTACTGTAGCTGCAAGGCTAATGACGCACCATGTCTCGTCTGGTTAATGGCGCCTGGACTCCGAGGGAGGAGCGGGCCGCCTGCTAGAGGCCGGCTTCCCTCGGGTCCGACTGGTCAAGCTCTGCCGTCCTCCGGCCTCTCGCTGCCCGATGGGACCCGCCGCCTGCAGGCCGTACCTACAGGCCGTCGTGGGAGCAGGGCTCTGCCTGACAGGGATGACGTCAGGAGTGGAGTGGCAACAGTGCCGCGCCGTGCGGAGATCTCCACCTGTACGGGGCACTGTGGCCACGCCGTGCCCTGAATATGGGGGTGATGGGATATACTGTAGCCACATCTTGTCTTATCTTCTTAATGGAGGCGCAGACTTTTGAGGGCGCCGCGGGCCGCCTGCTAGGTGCCGGCCTCTCTGGAGGCGCCTGCTAGGAGTCGGCCCATCTCGGTGCCGTCTTCTAGTGCTTGGCCGTCTTCTGGCAGCCGGCCTCTTGAGCCAGCCGGATGCCAGAAGGCGGCGCTTCATTCTGGATGCTTGAGGGGCGCAGCCGGCCCAATGTCTTGAAATGCTCAGGGACTCGGGTTAGGCTACCCGTGGCCGATTACTTCGACACCCCCTTCGGATGGCGACGGTGGCCCGGAGGCTAATTTCGATCTTGGGTCCTTTAGCCTAAAGAGGAAGAGGAGGCCAGCGGAGGAGGATGAGTAAGTATCTTGCCCTCCATCACTTCTGACCCTCCGCCTGTGCCACCTTCTCTGACTTGATTTTATCTTTGAAGGGACACGGAGACACTGGCTCAGAGGGTGGCGAAGAGGGCCGGGGCTTCGATGGGCGACAAGCCCTCGGCGAGCACCCCATGCACGCCGGCGTTGGTGGTGATTAGCCCGGACAACCGCCTTCGGTGCAACCCCCGCTTTAGCCCCCAGCGTGAGTTCATTACTCATTCCTCGTTGACGGGCATTGGGATGCGATTCCTTGATGCTGACCTTGCCCGGCTCGCAGGAGGAGAGCGGCAGCAAGAGGAGCCGCCGAGGGCCACCCCCAACATGCCACCCCCATCGACCACACTGCCCAGAGGGGTGTCCCCGGCAAGGGCACCAACCACCGAGCCCACGCGCACGGAGGAGGAGGAGGCGAACTTGGGCGGCGGTGGCTCCATCCCGGCAATGAATGTTGACGGGGTGGGGAATACTTCCTCTCAGCTCGGCACGGGTAAGTGGCCTGCCTCCTACTTCTCGTTGTCTTTGCTATGTGACATTTTCTTTTTTACTTTGTTCTGAGCCTTGGCCTTGGCCTTGCCTCATCTTCCCTTGCGGTTTCCAGACCCTCCCTCGATGGACCAGGAAGATATCGACACCGTCATCGAGGAGGTCACCAAGGATGCCGAGGCCGAGGCCGACAAGATCGCTCCGAGGAGGCCGCCGCTGAGGAGGCCGCCAAGGGGCCTGCCAGGGAAGCCGGCAAGGCTGCTGCCGAAGAGGCCGGCAAGGCCACTGCCGAGGAGGCCGGCAAGGGGCCTGCCGGGGAGGACGTGGCTGATGACCAACCTTCCTCCCCTACAGCCCCCACCCCAGGAAAGTACTTGAAGGTGGGCGACGACCTGTTCGTCCACCTGCCAGGGACGACGAGCACCAGGGCGCCAGCCGAAGGGCAGGTGTTCGATGACGAGGCGCTTGCCACTGCCAGGCTCTAGGTTATCGATGAACTGAGCACTGGCGGTGGCGGTTCCCAAGAGGAGCGGCTCCTCCGAGCCATGAGCGTCAACTTCCAGAAGCTCCAAGCGCTCCACCGTGCACGCCAAGACAAGGTGAAATCCAGGATGGCTGCGGTGGACAAGGCGGAGGCAAATTTTGAGGAGCGCAACACTCAGACGCAAACCTGGTTTGGCGAGGCCCGGGATGAACTAAGGGCCGGCCAGGGTGAGCTGGAGGAGCGCAAGAGAGAGCTCATCCTAAAGCAGGCCGACATCAAGAAGGCCCTGGAGGCGGCGAAGGAACAGGCCACCAAGGATGAGGCTGCCCGGCTACAGCAGCAGGCTTCACTGGACACCCAGGATGAAGACCTCGCCGCCCGGGAGCAGGCGCTTGCCGCCACGCTCCATGGCAAGGACGAGGAAATTTAGAAGGCCGTTGCACAGCGGACCCAGGAGCTGGAGCAGAAGCACAAGGACGCACTCAATGCTCTGGCCCTGGACCACGCCGGCAAGGTGAAGGAGCTGGATCTGGAGCGGGACGGGCTGAAGAAGAAGGTCTTGGAGCTGATGGAGGAGAGGGATACGGCCAACCGCGTTTGGTGGATGCGCAGGCCATGGTCTACGACAAGGCCAAGCTACTCTCCGAGGCCAATGGCTCCATCAACGATCTGAAGCTGAAGGCGGACGGCTTGGAGGGGACACTCTCAGAGGTCAGGGCCCAGGAGGAGACCCTGACCAAGGCCCTCGAGGCCGAAAAGCGGCTGCGGAGTGATGACGCCACCGCCCACAAGGAGTATGTGGGCAGCATCAATCTCTGGATCAGCCGTCTCGTCGACGTTGCAGGGAGGCTCACTGCGCAGCTAGCCGCTATGGGCCTGCCAGATGTCAGGTACTCCCAAGAGCCGAACGTGAGCCCCAATGCCAGGCTGACCCTGTTCTTCGAGGGGGTCCTCGAAGCCCTGGAGCGGCTCCACTCCAACCGAGCAGTTTATCTAGCCAATGAGTCCCAGAGGCTCTGCCGGGGTGCCCTGACCAAGGTGCTCACCAAGGTGGCGTTCTGGAACCCCAGCGTCGACTTCGCCGACGCGCTGGAGAGCTTTTCGGAGGATGCAGACCTCACGGCGCTCGAGGAGTGTATCGAGCCCATCATCAGCTGCGTTGACGGAGTCAAGAGGGTGGAGGGCCAGCGCCAGGACTAGGCACCCTGTTTCTCATCGCCGCTGCGAGTTCATGACCAAGACAATTTTATCTTAAGTTAGAACCGCAGCAATTATTGATGTAATATAACTCTACATTACTTTTAAAATGATGCATGCTATCTTCCTGTTCGATCCTTCCTTGTACATACCCACCCTACGCTTAGCTAGATAGGTCTGCCAGCGCGTAAACCCATACTATGGCGCTTTGAGGACGGATCCTTAGCAGCCTGCCGGGGGGCGCTTGCTGCTGGGCGAGCCATCTTGCCGTCCTCAGCGCGGCCGCTTGAACTGTTGAGCGGACTCAAAACAGAACAAGGGTGTTGCCAACGGCGGGCAAGCCACCTTGCCATTCTCAACACGGCTGCTTGAACTGTTGAGCGGACTCGAAACAGGACAAGGGCGTTGCCAATAGCGGAAGGGTCCCATTGCGTGCAAGTTTTCCATACAAAGAGCAAGATCTTTCGAGGAGAATAACCTTATATTAAGAAGAATTGCTCAATGTTTTCCGTGACTTAGATTTTCGTGGCCAGGCGGATGGTTGTTGCAGCTGCGGACGACACCAGAGTGCGGCTGATCGATGCCGCCTTCTCCTCTCGAGCTGTCACGATGAAGGAATCGGTGAGTTGACTCCAAAACCGGACTTCCACAGCTCGCGCCCCCTACCTGGCGCGCCAAAGATGTCGGGGAAACGACACCTATGGGATCACAGGGAATCCCTACTGCGGTTGACAGGGCGCGGGGCTGTGGAAAGAGCGGGTTTAGAAGATCAACGCGGGGGAATTTTATCCAGGTTCGGGCCGCAAGCGAGGCGTAATACCCTAATCCTGCTTTGGTATGTTTATCTGGTGTTCTTGGACTAGCTACAAGACGTACAGGGTGCAAAAAGTATGAATCCTTCCTCAGTATGCCTCGGGCCTCCTTTATAGTCGAAAGGGGTCGCCACAGTGGCACACAGGAGGTGGAAAGTATGTACTGTATACAAGTCTATCTCTGGCACCGTAGGACAAAACGCATTTAATGCGCTGCCGACGTGCCCTCTCACTTTATCGGGGACAGCAAGGAAGCTCGTCCCATCTGTCGCCGCTTCGCCTCGCTCCGACGCGCGTCCATACTGATGAGGCGTGCTGCGCCACGCTGGCTGGTTGGCTGCTGAACTAGTGCGGTGGCAGAGTCTTCACGAAGATCTGCATGCCACCACGCAGGTGCTTGCTGAGTTGGCCTGGAAGCCGCACGCCGCCACGCAGGTGCCTGCTTAGTTGGTGGGCTGACTGCTGTGTCGGAACAACGGTGGATCCTCGGTAGGTGTGGGCCTGGCTGTGGCCCCGCAGAAATCCCCGGCAAGGTTCTTGCCGGGCCCCCGGCAACGGTCTTGCGGGGATCTTGTGGGCGTCCCCGGCAAGGGTCTTGTTGGGGGCCTTCGTCTTCTGGTTCTCATCTAGATTTGCAATCCTCTGGTCTTCACAAAGATCTGCATGCCACCTATGCAGGCGCCTCCCGAGCGCTGGTTCCAACGTTGTTGATGGTGTCGGAACCTTTGGGCTCGAGGGTGGCAGCCTTGCTGGTGTTGGGCAAGTTGCCCCGGCAAGGCTCTTGTCGGGGCTATGCAGGCCACCCCGGCAAGGCTTCTTGCCGGGGAAAGCCCACCTTGTCCCTTTGCTCCTCGCGCCTCTGGCTTGGCGCTGCTCTGGTAGTCTTGTGTCTTTGCTTCCTCTTCTGCCCTGCCAAGTGAAGGAAATATGCCCTAGAGGCAATAATAAAGTTGTTATTTATATTTCCTTATATCATGATAAATATTTATTATTCATGCTAGAATTGTATTAACCGGAAACTTAGTGCATGTGTGAATACATAGACAAACAGAGTGTCACTAGTATGCCTCTACTTGACTAGCTCGTTGAATCAAAGATGGTTAAATTTCCTAGCCATAGACATGAGTTGTCATTTGATTAACGGGATCACGTCATTAGAGAATGATGTGATTGACTTGACCCATTCCGTTAGCTTAGCACTTGATCGTTTAGTATGTTGCTATTGCTTTCTTCATGACTTATACATGTTCCTATGACTATGAGATTATGCAACCCCCGAATACCGGAGGAACACTTAGTGTGCTACCAAACGTCACAATGTGACTGAGTGATTATAAAGGTGCTCTACAGGTGTCTCCAATGGTGTTTGTTGAGTTGGCATAGATCGAGATTAGGATTTGTCACTCCGATTGTCAGAGAGGTATCTTTGGGCCCTCTCGGTAATGCACATCACTATAAGCCTTGCAAGCAATGTGACTAATGAGTTAGTTGCGGGATGATGCATTACGGAACGAGTAAAGAGACTTGTCGGTAATGAGATTGAACTAGGAATTGAGATACCGACGATCGAATCTTGGGCAAGTAACATATCGATGACAAAGGGAACAACGTATGTTGTTATGCGGTTTGACCGATAAAGATCTTCGTAGAATATGTAGGAACCAATATGAGCATCCAGGTTCCGCTATTGGTTATTGGCCGGAGATGAGTCTCAGTCATGTCTACATAGTTCTCGAACCAGTAGGGTCCGCACGCTTAAAGTTCTGTGACGGTCGGTATTATGAGTTTATGTGTTTTGATGTACCGAAGGTAGTTCGGAGTCACGGATATGATCACGGACATGACGAGGAGTCTCGAAATGGTCGAGACTTAAAGATTGATATATTGGACGGCTATATTCGGACACCGGAAGTGTTCCGGGTGATTTCGGAGAAAACCGGAGTGCCGGAGGGTTACCGGAACCCCCTCGGGGAATGATTGAGCCTACATGGGCCATAGGGAAGAGGGGAGGCAGCCCACAAGGGGCAGCCGCGCCCCCTTACTATAGGGAGTCCGAATTGGACTAGGGAGGGGTGCCCCCCCTTTCCTTCTCTTCCTCTCCTTTCCCTCTTTCCCCTTCTCCTCCTAGTTGGACTAGGAAAAGATGAATCCTGCTCCTACTAGGAGGAGGATTCCTCCCCTCCTTGGCGCACCCTAGGGCCGGCCGGCCTTCCCCCTTGCTCCTTTATATACGGGGCCAGGGGCACCCTAGAACACAACAACAGACATTGTCTTAGCCGTGTGCGGTGCCCCCTCCACCATAATCCACCTCGGTCATATCGTTGCAGAGCTTAGGCGAAGCCCTGCGCCGGTAACTTCATCATCACTGTCATCAAGCCATCGTGCTGATGAAGCTCTCCTTCGACACTCAGCTAGATCGAGAGTTCGTGGGACGTCACTGAGCTGAACGTGTGCTGATCGCGGAGGTGACGTACTTTCGGTACGAGGATCGGTCGGATCGTGAAGGCGTACGACTACATCAACCGCGTTGTCATAATGCTTCCGCTTTCGGTCTACGAGGGTACGTAGACAACACTCTCTCCTCTCCTTGCTATGCATCACCATGATAGATCTTGTGTGTGCGTAGGAAATTTTTGGAAATTACTGTGTTTCCCAAGAGTGGCATCCGAGCCAGGTCTATGCGTAGATGTTATATGCACGAGTAGAACACAAAGAGTTGTGGGCGATAATAGTCATACTGCTTACCAGCATGTCATACTTTGATTCGGAGGTATTGTTGGATGAAGCGGCCCGGACTGACATTACGCGTACGCTTACACGAGACTGGTTATACCGACGTGCCTCGCACACAGGTGGCTGGCGGGTGTCAGTTTGAAAGGATCGAGAAGAGGTGTCTAGAGGGGGGTGAATAGACTCTAATCAAGAAAAGTTGCAGTTTTTAATTCTTTATGTTGATGTGGAGTTTTAGTACAAGTTTAAGCATTCACAATACATATCAAGCAAGCATGCCAAGAGTATATGAGCAGCGGAAAGTAAAGCATGCAAGTTGCAAGAATGTAAAGGGATGGGATTGGAGTATGCAAACGCAATTTGGAGACACGGTGATTTTTTATCCGTGGTTCCGATAGGTGGTGCTATCGTACATCCACGTTGATGGAGACTTCAACCCACGAAGAGTAACGGTCGCGCGAGTCCACGGAGGGCTCCACCCACGAAGGGTCCACGAAGAAGCAACCTTGTCTATCCCACCATGGCCGTCGCCCACGAAGGACTTGCCTCACTAGGATAGATCTTCACGAAGTAGGCGATCTCCTTGCCCTTACAAACTCCTTGGTTCAACTCCACAATCTTGACGGAGGCTCCCAAGTGACACCTAGCCAATCTAGGAGACACCACTCTCCAAGAAGTAACAAATGGTGTGTTGATGATGAACTCCTTGCTCTTGTGCTTCAAATGATAGTGTCCCCAACACTGAACTCTCTCTCACAAGATTTGGATTTGGTGGAAAGAAGATTTGAGTGGAAAGCAACTTGGGGAAGGCTAGAGATCAAGATTTATGTGGTTGGAATGGAATATCTTGACCTCAACACAAGTGTAGGTGGTTCTCTCTCGGAAAATATGTGTTGGAAGTGTAGGCATGTTCTGATGGCTCTCTCTACGAGTGAAGAGTGGGTGGAGGGGTATTTATAGCCTCCACACAAAATCTAACCGTTACACACAAATCACCAAACTCGGTGGGACCGATTCAAAGAACTCGGTCAGAACGATTTGGTTCATAATGTGACCGTTAGGCATTTTCGTGGGACCGAATGGATCAACTCGGTGGGACCGATGTGCTAGGGTTAGGGTAAATCCTCATCTCGGTTTGACCGATTACTCAAACTCGGTAGGACCGATTTGGGTAATAAGCGAAACAGAGAGTTGGCCAAGCAAACTCGGTGTGGCCGATTGCATATCTCGGTGGGACCGAAATTATTGCAATAGGCAACAGAGAGTTTGCAAGCCCATCTCGGTGACACCGAGATCCCATCGGTGAGATCGAATTGATTAGGGTTTATGGCAGTGGCTATGTCAACTGAACTCGGTGGCGCTGGATAGAAAGAATCGGTGGGGTCGAGTTTGACCTTTTGGTTTGGGACATATGTGGATATGAGAAAGTGGTTGAGGGCTTTGGAGCATATCACTAAGCACTTCGAGCAAGAACCTCATTAAGCAACACCTCATCCCTTCTTAATAGTATTGGCTTTTCCTATAGACTCAATGTGATCTTGGATCACTAAAATAGAAAATGTAGAGTCCTGAGCTTTGAGCTTGAGCCAATCCTTTGTCTTTAGCATTTCGAAGGGGTTCCACATCCTCTAGTCCATGCCACTCCATTGTTGAACTTATCTGAAACATACTAGGGAGAAGCATTAGTTCAACAAGAGATATGTTGACATTAATTACCAAAATCACCTAGGGAGCACTTGTGCTTTCAATCTCCCCCTTTTTGGTAATTGATGACAACATACATCAAAGCTTTAGATAAAGATATACAGAATAACAAGTAAAGCTTTCGAAAGACATATAACCTACATAGGCTCCCCCTATATGTATGCAATCATATAAATACGGAACATAGGAGCATGTGAATGCATAAGCATGACAGAGTAAGCCATGTGTTACATGTATCTTGGCTATATGCATCAGAGCAAATGATGTAAATATAGGAAATGTATCTTCATGCTCATGAGTTCTTCTTGCAAATAGTATGTACAACAGCAAGAGATCCTCATACACATGACTGTGATGCATATACTTACCTTGTGGTCTTGAGTTGGCTTAGGAAGGAATGAACCTGAGTAAACAAGGTTAGATAACACAGATACATCTACTAGCCAAAGCAAACAAAAGAAACCACAAGAGTACCAAGACTGGGATGACATGTAGAGAGTGAGTACTGAGTACTCTATTGGATATAGACATGTCCCAAAGGTAAAGATGTCCAACGAATTCAAGGATTTCCTTCCCTTAGATGTCTTGCTCCCCCTGAATCTTGCATGGGATATTGGGAGAAGATAGGGAACAGAAAATCAGAGCAAAGAAAAAGAAATAGAGCTAATGCTAACAATCAAATATGAACATGTCTTTCCCCTCTTAAAGACATGTGATTTCTCTCCTCTTGATCACCAAGCATCTGGGGTTTTCTTACACTCTCCCCCTGAGTATTCTCTCTTTAAGCTTTGATGTGATCTCTCTCTCCCCCTTTGACATCAATTTCCAAGAAGGGCTCTTCTGGATCTTTACTACAAATGGGTTTGGTCCTTGAGTCACAAAGCAAGTTGAACGTGATGCTGGTAGAGGACAAGAATCATTGAGTGGAGCTGGAGTAGAAAGAATGCAGAAACAAGTGGCAAGCTGTCTTTTCTGCAGCGAAATTGGTAGCACCGGGTAGTGGGCTTCGGTGGCACTGAGAGAATTTGGTTGGGCCGAAGAAAACAAACCGGTGTGACCGAGTTCATCACAGTGAAAACACTTTTCACCTCAGCTCACTAGGCAATTAAGATCTCACAAGGATTTGCAAGGAATTAGCTGAAAGATTTGCAATGAATTGGATGCAGAGAATGCAGAACACAAGTAAACAGAAAATAAATCTAGATGAAGTTTTTTTAAATGGAAGGGGAAATAAATATGCAAGAAACAAATGCAAGAACTTAGAGAAACACTAGAGAACTTCATCTAGAAATGGGCGGCGACAAGGTCACCTATGTTAGAGTATATTGACTTAGGAGTCAAGTGAGGGCACTTGATCATAGGTCACACTCATCGTTTAAGCTCAAAATGGGGTTACCATTTTTCATTTAAGCATCTTGATGTATTCACATCTTGTTGAGTTGCTTTGCCCAATGATTTGGAGTAAAGCTTCTCTATGATGGAATAACATACCTTGGGTGGTGGTGTTGATCTTGATCATTTAGTTGAACTTGTGTGGGTTGCTCAAGGTCGATGTAGCTCATCAAGAGTTGGGAGCACCACTTGGAATTTGAGTTCGTCTACCTACATGGGTTAGTTTTGCAAGGAAGAGCACTTGTGTATCCAAAATGACAATCATAAAATTTAACATGGAATTTGTCAAAGGATATATTTGAAGGGTTTTGTGCTTCCTTGTCTTCAACCACCATTGTGTAGAGACTTGGTGATGAAGAAATTGCTTAAGATATGAGTGAGTTGCAATTTCATGGATTTAGATTCATCCAAGTACCTACAAAGGTTAGATAGCATGCAAGGGTGCAAGAATATCCAAGGCATATAGATAGCATCATGAAAGAAATATCAAGGTTTAGTCAAAGGCTCATGCCTTGCATGTATCCAAATGGAGTTCCTACTCCAAGTTTGAAGCATCAATGATGTTCAATTCACCTCTCAAACGGCAAAAGACTTTCTAATCAAGCGGTTTGGTGAATATATCCGCTAATTTCTTATCGGTGCGAACATGCTTAAGATCAATGTCCCCTTTGGCAACGTGATCTCGAATGAAATGATGACGAAATTCAATATGCTTAGTTCGAGAATGTTGCACGGGATTGTGAGAAATCTTGATAGCACTTTCATTGTCACAAAGAAATGGAACATGTTTCACATATATCCCATAATCCTTAAGAGTTTGGGTCATCCAAAGTAATTGAGCACAACATGGACCAGCGGCAATGTATTCCGCTTCGGCGGTGGATAAGGATACCGAGTTTTGTTTCTTGGAGGACCAAGACACAGGAGATCTACCAAGAAATTGACAAGCACCCGAAGTGGACTTTCTATCAACCTTGTCTCCGGCATAGTCCGAATCAGAGTAACCAACAAGATCGAAAGAAGACCTCTTAGGATACCAAATGCCAAAATTTGGTGTGTGGATTAAGTATCTCACTATCCTTTTCACAGCCTTAAGATGACACTCTTTAGGGGCCGCTTGATATCGTGCACACATGCACACACTCAGCATAATATCGGGACGAGAGGCACATAGATATAACAATGAACCAATCATAGAGCGTAAACTTTTTGATCAACCGATTCACCGTCCTTAGTCGAGTCAAGATGTCCACTAGTAGGCATGGGTGTGGACATACCTTTGCATTCTTGCATATTGAACTTCTTGAATAAGTCCTTGGTGTACTTTGTTTGAGAAACAAAGGTACCTTCCTTAGTTTGCTTGGTTTGCAAACCAAGAAAGAATTTGAGTTCACTCATCATAAACATCTCAAACTTCTCCGACATTAGCTTTCTAAACTTCTCACTAAAATGAGGGTTAGTCGAACCAAATATAATATCATCAACATAAATTTGGCACACAAATAGTTCTCCATTAACCCTTTTAGTAAAAAGAGTAGAATCTATTTTCCAATTTCAAAGCCTTTATCAGTGAGGAACTTGGTTAAGCATTTATACCACGCTCTAGGAGCTTGTTTAAGACCATAAAGGGCTTTGTGAAGTTTGTAAACATGATTAGGTTTCTTAGGATTGACAAAGCCGGGAGGTTGCTTAACATAAACTTCCTCCTCAATTTCACCATTTAGAAAAGCACTTTTAATGTCCATGTGGTACAAGGTGATATCATGGTGATTAGCATAAGCAAGTAAAATGTGGATGGACTCAAGTCTAGGAACGGGAGCATATGTCTCACCATAGTCCATACCTTCGACTTGAGTGTAGCCTTGGGTGACTAGGCGTGCTTTGTTGAGGACTACTTGACCATCTTCTTCTTGCTTGTTGCGAAACACCCATTTGGTACCAATGATGTTGTGGTTGTTGTCGGGCTTCTCGCAATGTCCACACTTGGTTTCTCTCAAAGTTGTGTAGCTCTTCATGCATAGCGTTAATCCAATCCGGATCTTCCAATGCTTCCTCAACCTTCATAGGTTCAATGCTAGAGATGAATGAATAATGTTCACAAAAGTTAGCCAAACGAGTTTTAGAGCGAGTTATTCTCCCGGTTTGGATATCATTGTAGATTTGCTCGATGGGATGGTCTTTGGCGATTCTTGCTCGAACTCGTGGGAGCTTTGGCTTGGCTCGAGGTGGAACATCTTGTTCTTCTTCTTGGTCTTCTTCATTGTTGACATTTTCATTCTCTTGTCATGGTGGAGAAGGAGGTCGTTGATGTTCATCTTGGTGTACTTCCTCGTTTTCTTCGTCTTGGTGTGTCCCACTTGTGGATGCTTCCGTATCAATTCTTGGTTCACCTTGTCGTGAGGTAGAAGATTCCACTTGGACGGACGAGGTACTCTCCTTCACCTCCGTTGGACGAATCTTGCCAATAGGCAAGTCTTGGATAGCTTCCGAAGGGTCTTTGTCTCCTACATCAATTGGCAATTGCTCTACATGCGAGCCGTTAGATTCATCAAACTTCACATCTACCGTCTCTTCAACCTTTCGGGTGAAATTGTTGTAGACACGGTAAGTGTGAGAGTTTGAGCCATAACCAAGTAGGAAACCTTCATGAGATTTAGGAGCAAATTTAGAACGATGATGCTTATCAAGAATGTAGCACTTTGAGCCAAATACTCGAAAGTATCCAACTTGGGGTTTGTTACCAGTGAGGAGCTCGTATGCCGTCTTGCCGAGTAGCTTGTGAAGATACAAGCGATTTGTTGCATGACAAGCTGTCTCAACCGCTTCCGCCCAAAAGTGTTTTGGAGTCTTGTACTCATCAAGCATCGTTCTTGCCATCTCAATAAGAGTCCGGTTCTTTCTCTCAACAACTCCATTTTGTTGAGGCGTGTATGTAGCCGAGAACTCGTGTGAAATCCCTTCTTCGTCAAGAAAGTTATCCACATTTGCGTTCTTGAACTCCGTTCAGTTGTCGCTCCGAACCTTCTTGATCTTCACGTCAAATTAATTTTGGGCCTTCCTAGCGAAGTTTTTGAAGATCTTTTGGACCTGCGATATGTCATCAAGAAAGAACACCCACGTAAATCTTGAAAAATCATCGACTATGACTAGTCCGAATGAGTTACCACCGAGACTCTTGTAGGCATTGGGACCAAACAGATCCATGTGAAGTAGTTCGAGTGGTCTTCTCGTGGTCATGATGTTCTTCGCGCGATGACTTCCTCCAACCTGTTTTCCTGCCTGGCAAACACTACACAGTCTATCCTTGTCAAATATGACATCTTTTACTCCAAGGATATGATCACCTTTAATAAGCTTATCAAGATTTCGCATGCCCACATGACCTAGCCTTCTATGCCACAACCAGCCTTTAGAAGATTTAGCAATTAGGCAAGTTCTAGGTTGAGCCTTTTTAGTGAAATCAACAATGTAAAGATCACCTCTACGTATACTGGTAAAGACCATTTTATGATTGTCTCTTTGAAACACTTGGCAATCTATCTCAGTAAATAGGACATTGAATCCGAAATCAGCAAGTCTAGATACTGAAAGTACATTGTACCCAAGAGATTCAACGGGCATGACATTTTGTATGGAGCTATCATGTGAGATGGCCACCTTACCTAGGCCAACCACCTTACCCTTTGAGTTATCACCAAAGGTGACATACTTTCGAGGGCCGTCATTTTCAGCAAGCTCACGGAACATGTCTTTATCTCCGGTCATATGATCAGTACATCCACTATCAAGGACCCATTCCTTTCCTCCAGCCATGTAGCCGCGAAGATTTGCCGTAGGACCAAAGTGTCTCATCGCATCATCAAGATCATAGTCACTATCATCATCCTCATCATAGTATCCATGTTCAACATCATCTTGTGATTGATCATCTCCTAGAGAGGGTAATTCATTAGATAAATGATCATTCCTATGGTTATCTTTATGAATTCTAATAGCTTCGGAAATGATGTTGCTAATGATTCCAACATCTCCTTTGGCACGCATGAGATTGGTAAGCTAAAATAGACAGTCACCAAACATAGGATCACTGGAATTCATCTTACTCAAGGCAATAGACTTATGGTGAATTTCGTCTAAATTTTTGAAGGAATAATTTGGAAATCATTCCTCAAGAAATCTCCAAATAGTATAGGCACAATCAAGAGTAGGCAAACTATCAATCAAATTTTTGGGCAATCCTCTAATGATAAGATTGATAGTTCTAAGATTGCGAATCATGTCAAGATCCTCTTCGGGTGAAGGATGCAAAGGATCAATATGAGGTGCACAAGGGCTAGTAATGTACTTGTTCAAATGATATTCATTGAAAATCTCAAGCATTTCATTTTTTCCACTCATAGAAGAACTCTCCATCAAGAATAGGCACTCTACGTCTAAGACTCCCCAAAGTAGACACATCCATCTTCCTCCAAAGGTGTTTAAACAAAGGCAATGGAGACCAAAGCTCTGATACCAATTTAAAGGATCGAGAAGAGGTGTCTAGAGGGGGGTGAATAGACTCTAATCAAGAAAAGTTGCAGTTTTTAATTCTTTATGTTCATGTGGAGTTTTAGTACAAGTTTAAGCATTCACAATACATATCAAGCAAGCATGCCAAGAGTATATGAGCAGCGGAAAGTAAAGCATGCAAGTTGCAAGAATGTAAAGGGATGGGATTGGAGTATGCAAAAGCAATTTGGAGACACGGAGATTTTTTTCGTGGTTCCGATAGGTGGTGCTATCGTACATCCACGTTGATGGAGACTTCAACCCACGAAGGGTAACGGTTGTGCGAGTCCACGGAGGGCTCCACCCACGAAGGGTCCACGAAGAAGCAACCTTGTCTATCCCACCATGGCCGTCGCCCACGAAGGACTTGCCTCACTAGGGTAGATCTTCACGAAGTAGGCGATCTCCTTGCCCTTACAAAATCCTTGGTTCAACTCCACAATCTTGACGGAGGCTCCCAAGTGACACCTAGCCAATCTAGGAGACACCACTCTCCAAGAAGTAACAAATGGTGTGTTGATGATGAACTCCTTGCTCTTGTGCTTCAAATGATAGTCCCCCAAACACTCAACTCTCTCTCATAGGATTTGGATTTGGTGGAAAGAAGATTTGAGTGGAAAGCAACTTGGGGAAGGCTAGAGATCAAGATTTATGTGGTTGGAATGGAATATCTTGACCTCAACACAAGTGTAAGTGGTTCTCTCTCAGAAAATATGTGTTGGAAGTGTAGGCATGTTTTGATGGCTCTCTCCACGAGTGAAGAGTGGGTGGAGGGGTATTTATAGCCTCCACACAAAATCTAACCGTTACACACAAATCACCAAACTTGGTGGGACCGATTCAAAGAACTCGGTCAGACCAATTTGGTTCATAATGTGACCGTTAGGCATTTCGGTGGGACCGAATGGATCAACTCGGTGGGACCGATGTGCTAGGGTTAGGGTAAATCCTCATCTCGGTTTGACCGATTACTCAAACTCGGTAGGACCTATTTGGGTAATAAGCAAAACAGAGAGTTGGCCAAGTGTCGGCGTTCTAGGAACGGGGGTCCCTAGACTTGCCTGCCTGCGGCCCACGGCGTGGCTAAGCTAGCGAGCCGTACGGCCCATCTTCATCGACAAGGGAATGAAGACCCTCGCGAGGGGCCAAGCCTCGCGGGGCGGACAACGCAAGACCTCCTCAGGAGCGGACTAGCCAGGCAGGCTCACGAGGAGCGGAGATATCAAGGCGGGGCAAACCTCACGAGGCTCTCGTGACGTGAGCCATGACGACCGACACCAGGCGAGCGCCAGCGCGCGCAGCGTCCTTGTCTCCTCTTTGGTGCTAAGGAGGCACGCGCAGGCGCGGAGTACCGAGGCATCAGGCAAAGGTTTCCATATCAGTGCAACGAGACCAAGACCAGCAGGACGGCAAGGCGGAGATCACCGTGGAGCCCAAGACGGCGTCATCACCAGAGACTTTAGCAGGCGAAGACCACTTTTTTCAGGATAGCTTGTACTAGCTGTCCCCTTTCGAATTTGCCCGCCGTTGTTGGCTCCCTTCACACTCATTATTTGGGGAGAAGACCAGGGCCTATATAAGTAGAACTAGCCACCACATGGGAGAGAGAGTTCTCATCCACAAGTCCATAGAGCACAAGAACACCTCAACCTCAGGAGGCTGTTCTTCCCCTTGTACTGTTCATCATCAGCCCAAGAGGCAATCCACCACCACACACTGGAGTAGGCTATTACACCACAACGGTGGCCCGAACTAGTATAAATCTCGTGTCTTTCTGTGTTACGAGTTCGTCGAGTTCGTCCTTGAGATCTTAGCGAGCTAGGGCGTGGATAGGTAGGAGGGATAGAACTTCACGCGCACCCCATAGTTCGAACCTTAAGAGTTTTGCCGGAACCCCACATCCGACATTTGGCGCGCCAGGTAGGGGTGCGCCGGAGCTTCCTCTCTGTCAATCAGCTTGCACACGCTCCGTAGCCACGATGTCCAGCGACCCAAGGGTTGAATCCGACCGCTGGGCAGCTTGGCCAGCCCGGGCGGTGACACCTTCCCATGAAAACCCCGACCCCGCGCTCCGGGCGGCGCGCGCGCCGCCCAACAGTGCCGGGCGCGAGCGGCGCGCCCAGGCATCGTCCACCCTCACTCCACGACAAGTGCGAGCCGCTGCAAGGGCAGCAAGCCACGCCGCGGCGACAGCGCCGCACTCGCGGCGGGAGCAGGCAAACATGCGGGAAACACTCACAGTGGCGAGAGAGCTGCTGCGGTGCCGGCTGATGGAGAGCGGCCGGGACGCGCTGCTGGGATGCGTTGCCGAGCTGGTGGACGTGGCGGCCTCGGGAGCGCCGCCCTTTTGCTATCGGCTCCCTTCTCAGGCCGTAGCGGGGTCTCATGGCGGGCCTCGCCGCAACCCCGCGCCGTCGGGCGCGCATGGGGGCTTCGTCAACACCAGTGCGGCCGGTGGCGCCGGGGGCTCCGCCGCCCCCATACCGCCCGCGACAAGCATGGGCACAAGCGTCGCCCCCCATGGTCCCAGCGAGATGTCACGCTACTATCCTCAGGACGCCGCGCTGGTCCGGGCAACATGGAGTGTGGGGCACTACGGCGAGGTGGTGGGGGTAATAGCCCGGGAAGCCTACGTGCCCCGCATGATGGACCAGGAGTACACACCGGAGGACGACCCTGGCACGCTCCTCGGAGAGGATTGAGAAGAAGGGGCGCTAGGAGTGGAAGCCTTCCAGGAAACGACGGAGGACCGCAACGATCGCGCCAGCAACAACGACTACAGGGTACCGCTAATCTCTCAGGAGCAAGGTTACGCTAACCATGGGCTTCAAGTGAACCAGGTTACAACCTCGGCAGACCACCCTGGCGCAGCGACGCCTCTCCCGCCAGGGGAAGCTAGTTGGGGGTTGCGCGGAGGGAGCCAGGAGCAGGGCCCCTCCCCCCGTCGCGTGAAACCGGGCAACACCCGGAGGTAGGCCGTCTGCCGGGAAGGCTTCGACGACTCTTCCCCCGGCAGAGGACCTGTGGTCGCCGAGGGCACCGCTGGTGTCCCCTTTCCCCCTTTGTGTCGTCCAGGTTGCCGGTCGGCTCAAAGGTGGTCGAGGGTGGTGCAAGGTGGGGCCCTCGTCTGGCGATATGAAGCAAGGCCGGTACCTGTGAAGAAGGCCCAGTGCCTGTGAAGCTCGCCGCCCGTGACACTGTCACGTAATAATGAGTTAGGGCTGTACACGCCCCGGAGTCTCAGGGGTGCCGGCCTCAGGCCCTGGGGCTCCCTCCCACGCCTAGTGGCGGCACTTAGCTCCGCGCTGCTGAGAAGACTTGAATACCAGAAGACTAGAATAGGCGCCGGACGCAGCCTTTCATTTTGGATCTCTTTTTTTGTGGCCTTGCTTTCTGGATCTGGATTTGAGTTGAAGTCGAGTTTTTATCGATGCGCACAGGGGGTGCCTTTTTCTCATTCGAGCAATTTCTTGCTTTCTGAGTTTCGTTTTGCCTGGACTCATGTCCATCGCCTTCCCCTCACGAGCCCCTCGCGAGTGGGACAGCGCGAAGCACACGCGTGCCGAGCGTGCGTTAACGCTACAATTGGTGCTTGCCACTTGCGGGGCCCCTCCTGACGGGTCGACAAGCTCCGCAGGATTCTCAGAAACTCGTCGCCTCACGACCCAGCTCGAGGCTGGCATTGACTAAGGTAACCCATGACGGAAAACTCACCCCTGGACTCACGAGTTCGCGAGGGCACATGCTCAATACCGCGTAGGAAAGTAAAGGCTGCAACTTGCTTACATGAGGGGCTCCCCCTCTCAAAATGCTCTTACAAGTTTTTCAAGGGCCGCGCCCGAGTTTTTGCGTACGACAGGAGAACATGGGATCAGCCAGATATGTCCCTCACTGCATCGCCCTCAGACGCGTCACTCGGATCATCTTCATCTTCTCCACCACCGTCGGCGCCTTCGGCGACGCCTTCATCGCCGTTGTCAACCACGTCGCCTTCGTCTGCAACGACCACCACCGCGTCGTCATCAGAAGCGAAGGCTCTGACCAGCGCATCCACGTTGTCCTCCACCCATCGCACCAGGTCACCCCGGACGGCCTGCGGCACGGGGGCAATGGCGGCGTCAAAGTCGAAGTCAGGAAAGGTGTTCCTGAGGTGGCTAAAGACGTAAGATAACGCGCGCCCGAGCAGGCCCCGGCTTCTCTCTTCCACGAGTTGACGAGCCCTGTCAGACCGGGTTTCCACGCGCGTCACCACGTCGGTGAAGAAGGTCAGGTGGCTGGCGTAGTCATTCGAGCGGGGGTGCGGCGCATTCTCGTCGTACATGTGGCCCAGGGCAGTATTAGCCCTGTTCCGGAGATCCTGAAGCATGGGGGCGTGCTCGCGCTCCAGCGTCCGCCGTTGGAGCACTTCCTCCCTGTTTTGTCGTGTGACGGCCTCGGCGACGTCAACCCGCTTCCGAAGAGAAAGCAGCTTGGCGTGGGCGGAGGCCAAGTCCGCCTGCGCTGTGACCAGGGCGGCGGCCATGGCCTCCCCACGCCTCTCCGCCTCATCCAACCTGGTCCTGAGAGCAACGGCCCTGCCCGCATCCTCCGTACCTGCGAGCTTCAACTTCAAGTCATACCTGCCTTCCAGATCGGTGCGGACCTCGGCCACCCGCCGGTCGACTTCTTCCTATACCTTGGCCTCGCGAGCCCCAATGGCATCCTCTGCTTGATCAACCTGACGCTCCCTCGTCTCCAGTCGCTCAAGCTCAAGGCTGCGTTCCACGGATTCTAGGGCCAATGCCTCCTCGCGCTTCCGGACGTCCTCCTCCTCGGCGGGCCTCCCCCGCAACGACGCAAGAGCAGCTCTGCGCGCCTCCACCTGCTGCTCGAGGGATGCACTCCAGGCCTGGAGCTCCCACGCGCGCTTATCCGCAGCCTCACGACGGCGGTCAGCCTCGCGAGCCTCCTCCGAGGCTCGGGAGCAAGCTTCGTGGGAAACCTTGAGGGAAGCCTCGGCCTTCGCGTTCTCAAGATCACGCTGGTAACGGCCAAGGTTAATAGCCACCCTCAGCTTGCGCCATTCCTCCACCAGCCAAAGACCCTCCGCCTCAAGGCGCGAGTCAACGCCCGCGAGCTCTTCACCAAGTCGGCTCATTGCGCCCATTGCCTCTTGGAAGAGCTCATGACGAACTACGCTCCGCCCGCGCTCGAGCTCGAACTCTCGGCCCACCTCGTCCTCCACCTTAGGGGCTGCGGGCGGGGCATCAGGCAGCACACCACCTCTCGGCAGGGGGCTGGGGGCTGGTGCTGCACCAGGCATCAACCGGCCCTCACGAGGAGTCCAAACCAATCGGGGCTCGCTGCTTGAAGAGGAGCCGAGGATCGAGGCCAACCAGCTACTTCCCATGACCAGAGGAGGGGTCCTGGGCACGCCCCCCAAGCTCCACGCCAGACTGTGGGGGAGGGGCGACGAAGCCGCAGGCTCAGCGCGCCACGAAGGCAGGAGCGCTCCTTCAACCAACCCCGCTCCAGGGGCGGCAAGCGGACTCGGGACGCTCAAGGCTGACGGGGGAGTCGAGGAAGGAGGAGACCATAAGTAAAGCATGCAAGTTGCAAGAATGTAAAGGGATGGGATTGGAGTATGCAAACGCAATTTGGAGACACGGAGATTTTTTCCATGGTTCTGATAGGTGGTGCTATCGTACATCCACGTTGATGGAGACTTCAACCCACGAAGGGTAACGGTTGTGTGAGTCCACGGAGGGCTCCACCCACGAAGGGTCCACGAAGAAGCAACCTTGTCTATCCCACCATGGCCGTCGCCCACGAAGGACTTGCCTCACTAGGGTAGATCTTCACGAAGTAGGCGATCTCCTTGCCCTTACAAACACCTTGGTTCAACTCCACAATCTTGACGGAGGCTCCCAAGTGACACCTAGCCAATCTAGGAGACACCACTCTCCAAGAATTAACAAATGGTGTGTTGATGATGAACTCCTTGCTCTTGTGCTTCAAATGATAGTCTCCCCAACACTGAACTCTCTCTCACAGGATTTGGATTTGGTGGAAAGAAGATTTGGGTGGAAAGCAACTTGGGGAAGGCTAGAGATCAAGATTTATGTGGTTGGAATGGAATATCTTGACCTCAACACAAGTGTAGGTGGTTCTCTCTCAGAAAATATGTGTTGGAAGTGTAGGCATGTTCTGATGGCTCTCTCCACGAGTGAAGAGTGGGTGGAGGGGTATTTATAGCCTCCACACAAAATCTAACCGTTACACACAAATCACCAAACTCGGTGGGACCGATTCAAAGAACTCGGTCAGACCGATTTGATTCATAATGTGACCGTTAGGCATTTTGGTGGGACCGAATGGATCAACTCGGTGGGACCGATGTGCTAGGGTTAGGGTAAATCCTCATCTCGGTTTGACCGATTACTCAAACTCGATAGGACCGATTTGGGTAATAAGTGAAACATAGAGTTGGCCAAGTGTCGCTGTTCTGGGAACGGGGGTCCCCAGACTTGCCTGCATGCGGCCCACGGCGTGGCTAAGCTAGCGGGCCGTACGGCCCATCTTCATCGACAAGGCAATCAAGACCCTCGCGGGGCAGACAACGCAAGACCTCCTCAGGAGTGGACTAGCCAGGCAGGCTCACGAGGAGCGGAGATGTCAAGGCGGGGCAAACCTCACAAGGCTCTCATGACGTGAGCCATGATGACCGACACCAGGCGGGCGCCAGGCGAGCGCCAGCGCGCGCAGCATCCTTATTTCCTCTTTGGTGCTAAGGAGGCAGGCGCAAGCGCGGAGTACCGAGGCATCAGGCAAAGGTTTCCATATCAGTGCAACGAGACCAAGACCAGCAGGACGGCAAGGCGGAGAGCACCGTGGAGCCCAAGACGGCGTAATCACTGGAGCCTTTAGCAGGCGAAGACCACTTTTGTCAGGATAGCTTGTACTAGTTGTCCCCTTTCGAATTTGCCCACCGTTGTTGGCTCCCTTCCCGCTCATTATTTGGGGAGAGGGCCACGGCCTATATAAGTAGAACTAGCCACCTGTCACATCCTAGCTAGTTCATGCATTAGAGTGTTGCATCATGTCTATTTTTTCACAGAAACTTGAAATGGGGATGCCAGAAACCCCCAGCACCCCCCCTGAAACAACGAGGGTTTACTAAAATTCTTTTCAATGAACCTGAAATGCCCTCCATAAATGTTCACCATCTTTGGTTCTGGCTAAAACCTCTGCCAAAAATGGTTTCATATTTTTGGAGGCCATCTTGGATTTTTGCACAAGCCATAAGTATTTGCATTTGGGCATTTTAAATGCTATAAATATTTTCAAATGCCCAAATAATCTTGAAGGTATTTTTAGGCTGTTGCGAATAATGTCAAAGGAGCCTCAGAATATTTTCAGGGTTTTTCCAAATGAAATAGTATTTTTACTATTTCAAAACACAGAACAGAAATAAATAAAAGGAGAAAAACAGAAAGCAGAGGACTTACCTAGCAGCCCACCTGGCGGCCCAGCACTGTGCTGGCCCGCGCCAGTCAGCTGCCTGCTCTCGCCAGAGCAGGCAGAGAGGTGACGCCGGCGAGCGCGATCTCGCCACCGCGCCACCTGCTTGCCGCCCTCGCCCGTGGATGCGCTGGACGACCCCTTCGACGCGCCCCCGAGCCTCTGGACACCGCCATTCTCCCCCGTCGCCTCTCCTTCGCCTTTCCCCCACCATGGCTGACGCCGCCGCAGCCACCTCGCCGGAGTAACCGCGCCCACCGTCGACCTCACGCCATTCCACCGTGTCCAACAGTTCCGCCGTCGCCCACTCCTTCGAGCAAGCCGAGCCCCGAGCGCTCGGTTGCCCCGAAGCTCCGCCACCGACCTCGCCTTCGCCGCTCATCGTCGGAGATCCCCTCCGCCGTCACCACTGCAACAGCTCCGCTCCGACCTCGCCGTCCACTCTGTCGGAACCGCCGTGAGCATGGCCACCTTCCCATCCTCTCCTCTCTCTTTCTCGAGCTCTGTAGCCACCGCACGAAGCTCACCCGTACGCGCCGCCGCACGAGCTCGTCGCCGACGAGGCTCCGGCCATCCAAAGGCCGCACCACCGTAGCCATTAGCTCCACCGCAACGCCAGGAACCTGTAGCGCCATCGCATGTCCCTCGCCATGCTCTCTAGCTACGGTTCCAACCACGCCCGTACCCCGGCAGCCGCACGGCTCGTCGCCGGCGTCGATTCCGGCGACCCCGAGCTCCACCACCACCACCAGTCGACGCGGTTCGCCCTCAGCTACACCTAGGTACTCTCCACCGTCCTTTTGGTCGCCGGAGGAGCAATCCCGCACCCCACCGCCGCGTCTGGACGTCGCCGGCGGCTAAACGCCGGTGAGTCAACGTGGTTTGACCACAGGTTGACCCCCCAGGGTCACTGACAAGTGGGGCCCGCCTGCTAATTAATCTGAGTTAGAGATTAAAACTAATCCTAATTAGCTAAATATCTAACAGTGACACTGACACAGGGGACCCACACGTCAGGTTTGACCTGGACGACCCCGTTGACCCGCTGACGTCACACTGACGTCAGGCTGACGCAGTAAAACATTACTGGATATATTCTTATATTGGAAATACCAGAAATTATCACAAACTTCAAAAAATCATAGAAAATAATCTATAGCTCAGAATGAAAAGATTTATATATGAAAAATGATCAGAAAAATCCATTCTATCCATCTGTACTGGTTTCATGCATGATTAAGCAAGTTAACCTACTGTTTTATACAGAACAAGATAAAGCACTAATATGGGCCATTTATGAACTTGGAATTTGAATCTTTGATTCAAAATAGTCCAAACCCATCTGGTCTTAGTTGCATTAGCCCAATACATACATCTTGCCATGTCCCATGCATGCATCATATTGTTGCACTTGTTTGGTGTTGATTGTGCTTCGGTATGTTCACTGTGGTAGGTCCTGCCTCCGAGGATATCCACGAGTATCCAACTGAAGGGCAGTATCCCACCACCACTCCGTCAGGCAAGCAACCCATTGATCATTTCGATACAAACCCATCTTCTCGCTTCTGCTCTCGTTTACTGCATTAAGACAGCGCGATTCAAACTGCTGTGTGTTGCGGTAGTTGAACCCACTTTCCTTTGCATGACCTGTCATTGCCACAGTAACTAGATGAAACCCACTAGCATATGTAGGAGTTGATTGAGCCATGTTGTGTTCCTACAATGCTATGCTTGCTACGCTTAGAGTTGTGTCAGGTCTGGCTCATCAGGGTGATGAACTGGAGTGAAAGTGCGTGTGTCGGTAATGGGAGTGAAGTGTTGAATACGATTTGGTAAAGGTATCGATGGGAGGCCATGTAGGAGTACATGGTGGGTTGTTTCATTGAGACCGTCCCTAAGAACTGAGATCTGTATGCGTGATTTAAGATTCAGCTACTACCACACATTGGGCCCGAAACCAATGGACCCCCTCGGCTTCTTAATCACCCTTGTCCTCTGTCCAGGAGTTGCACGTAGTTTCTTGTGTTTGTAGTAAGCTGGAGGCCGTGGACAGCGCTGACCAAGGGGTGGGCTGTGATGCGGTAGGCTCATGGCACGGTGTACCGAGTCGCCCGTTTGGTGTCCGGGAACCCTGCACACATCGTTTGGGGTCGTATGTGGAAACCTCGGCCGGACTCCCTGCGGATGGAACCTAAATAGGCGATAAACCTGGACTAGAGACTCGAGTGTTTAGGTAGGCTGTGGCCGACACCCACGTTGGGCTTCCGCTTGAAGGTTGCCGAGTACACGTCGTGTAGCGGCGATAAGTGGTGAGAGCGTGTGTGACGAAGTACACCCCTGCAGGGTATGAAACTATTCGAATAGCCGCGTCCGCGGTAAAGGACTACTTGGTCGCTTATGCAGTTCATAGACAAGTAAATGGATACTACTAAAAGCCTCAAGATAAGTGTGAGTACCGCGGATGGCCCTCTCGTTGGATGACGAGGGAGGATCCACGGTGGAGTATTGAGATGGTGATTAGTGGACTCGTGTGCGAAAACTATTTCACAAGTGGTGTATCGTAGGATAGCTTAGCCAGGAGTCAAAGCTGGTTTGCTGCAATAACCCCACTACCTTCTTGAGAATGAACATGTATAGTAGGATCTGTTGTAAGAATTGCTGAGTACCTTTGTACTCATGTTGCCTCAATTACTGTTTTCAGACGACAACACCGCCCCTTCTGACGGGTTCTACGTAGAACTCGACGACGACGAGTGACTTGCCACCCAGGTGGTGATCTAGGCTTGTGAAGGGCCTATGTAGATAGACAGGCTTCGTCAAGCCTTCTTTCTTTCTAGTGTCTGTACCCAGACAGTTTGCTTCCGCATGTGCTTGTATGATTGTATGACTTGAGTGTCGGGTCATGTGACCCCTATCTGTATGAACAAGTTATGTAAGGCTCTCCGGAGCCCTTTAAATAAAGTACTTGAGTTGTAGAGTTTTGTTGTGATGCCATGTTGTATTTGCACATATCGAGCATATTGTATGTATGTTTGAAATGCTTGGTATGTGTGGGATCCGACAATCTAGTTGTTTATCCTTGGCAGCCTCTCTTATGGGGAAATGTAGTCTAGTGCCTCCTTGAGCCATAGTAGTCCGCTACAGCCCGGTTCACCGGAGTCCTGCTAGCCCAGCACTACTGCTCTGGACACCTGACTGGCCGGCATGTGATTCATATCGTTCCTGTGTCTGTCCCTTCGGGGAAATGTCACGCGATGACATCCGGAGTCCTGCATAGCCTGCTACAGCCCGGGTTCCCGGAGTCCTGTTAGCCTAGTGCTACAGCCCGGATTCACACGCTGCTGACCGACACGTTCGATGTTGATTCATGTATGCCTGTCCCCATACGTTAGTGCCGCTTTGGGTTCACGACTAGCCATGTCGACCCGGGTTCTCTGTCATATGGATGCTAGCGACATTATCATATACGTGAGCCAAAAGGCGCAAACGGTCCCGGGCCATGGTAAGGCGACAACCGTGGGAGTACCGTGCGTGAGGCCGCAATGCTATATGAGGTGTTACAGGCTAGATCGGTGTGACTTGGGATCGGGGTCCTGACAGCGTTGGCATCAGAGCCGGACTGCCTGTAGGTGCGATAAGCCAAACTGGTCGATGTCGAGTCTAGAAATGCTTTAGTTATATGTAGGGGAATTGATTGTGGGAGGGAACGTAAGGTGCTTTTACTCCTTTACCTCATGCCCTCTGATCTGAGTCATACTCTTCTCATTCTACGCGGGTTAAGGACTAGGCTCTCTCCTCTCTATTAGGTTCACGTGTTACTAATCCGTAGTAACTTATAGGATTGTTGGTTCCATGCCTCGGTTCAGTTTCTACTACCCTAGTATGTTGTCGGTTGAACCAGAACCCTGACATGATGTTGTTGAGTGGTATTGCAAACTGTTGCGAATGTCTCAAATCCTTTTTCAAGCATTTACAGTCGTTATGCTGTCCAAATTCTCCTAGAAATACTAATGCCTTGCATTATTTCGTGCTTTCAGATGGCCACCCGTTCCCAGAATCAAGTGGTTCGTCTGACCCGGTGCATCGGCGTACCTGGTCACACGGCCATGTTGGTCCGAGTGATGGTTGAGACAGGCTATCGTTGGTATCCTGAGTATACCGTCGAGGAGCAGTTCCGAGACTTTAATCAAAGTCAATATCTTGCACAGTCAGGATTTACCCATCCTATCCTGGAGCCACTGAACCCCTCCATTACTCTTATGGACTTGGGGTTACTATCGAGATGTCCGTGCAGGACGCAGCTTACTCAATGATGACTATCATGCGAGCCAGAACTGCCTTGCTTCAGAACACCGACTTCTGCTATATGCCAGCAGCACTCCCTGGGGCATAGGGGTACTATCAAGCCACTTACTGTGATTCTACCCATGAGGGTTCACTACTCCGTACCACCACCGAGATGCTTGAGGACAAGGACCGTGAGAATCGTGCCTTGCGAATGGAGCTCTTTAATGCTCGTGCTGATCACTGGGCCACTCTGACACGGTTTGCACCTTCCGTGCAAGCTGGGTTCATGGACATGAGGGACTTGTATCCCGTGCGATCTGGTCTGCCAGAATGTATGGAATGGTGTGATGTAGGAGGCATCACCCCTCCTCGTGGACCCCGTCTGCCACCGTTTGTTGGACCAAGGCCACACCCGAGTCCCTATGGACCGCAAGCTCCACAGGACCGACTGTTTCCAGATGATCATGTTCAGCTCCCAGGACATGGTGGTGACTTCTATGAAGATTACTACGGAGACGTCTGAGTTGGTAGTAGTTCCACTAGTATTGTAACAGTTGTAATCTCCACAGTCCTGCGTGTCTTGTGGGATACGACTTGGTGTGTATCACGTTCCGGAGGTGTAGAAAAATAATGTATAGGAGCTTGGAATGCCTCTGATGAGGTGTATCGTCTTTCATCGTAGTTGTACCTTAGCCTGGGCTTGTACTAAACTATGTATGGCGTGTATGACCGTTGGTATATGTATGTTGCTATGTTACCATGTCATACTAATGATCATCTCCGCATTCCGTGTTATCCATTACATTCCGCATTTCCCTATCAAGATTTAGCCATCCTCGTCTGAACCGTTGCTTTGTTTCTCCTAGGATGGTTAACACCCGCAACAACCCTGCTGTCCAGGCGCAGGGTGAAGCCAATGCAGCCAGGGCGGAGAATCTACCCCAACCGCCTTCACTGGCCGAAGTTATGCTGGAGGCAGAAAGAAACAAGCGTGAGACTAACCGCTTGCTAGAGCGAATTGAGCAGAATACTGCACGTCACCAGAGGAACGACCTGGTGTCCATCAATGACTTTATCAAGTTGTACCCACCGAAGTTCAACCATTCCGTCGAGCCCCTTGATGCGGATGATTGGCTTCACAGCATCACCCATAAGCTACGTTCCGCCAACGTAGCCGAAGCTGATAAGGTTACCTACGCTGCCTATCACCTCGAAGGCCCTGCTAGCCTTTGGTGGGAAAACTTTGAGGCTATGTGCCCAGCTGGCCAAATCACTACTTGGGCTGAATTCAGTGAGGCTTTCCGTGAGCATCACATTCCGAAGGGTCTCATAGATCGTAAGCGGGAAGAATTCTGCAACTTCACCCAAGGCAGACTGACCGTGGATGCATACAGCCGTGAGTTTGGAAATCTAGCACGCTATGCTCCTGAAGAGGTATCCACCGACGCCAAGAAGCAGGCAAGGTTCCGCAAGGGACTTAGCCCCGAGCTTCGCCGTGATCTTCGTCTGCATGAGTGCACCTCCTAAAAGTTGGTCAATAAGGCCATCAGTGCCGAGACAGGACAAACTGACTATGACGCTACACGCAAGCACTCTCGTGATTTTGGTTCCTCATCTGGCTCCGGATCCCAGAAGCGCCGGGTCTGGATTCCAAATACTGCTCTGCCACCCAGGTTCACCCCGAGGCCATCCTTCGAGGCGCCTCGCCCCAACCAGCAGCATGCACCGCCCAAGGTCTATGGTGGCCCCGCTGCTAATGCCGCTCCACGCCCCAATATTGTGACATGCTTCAAGTGTGGAGAAACGGGTCACTATTTGTGTGAGTGCCCTCGAAACAACCTCAACCAACCTGGACAGTCCGTTGGCCGTGGTAAGCCAGCAGGAAAGACTTACTACGCCAAGCCAGCCACCACTGCACGTGGCCATGTCAACTATGTTTCAGCTGAAGAAACTCATGAGGATCCCAACGTCGTCCTTGGTACGCTCCTTGTTAATTGCCATCCGGCAACTGTTCTTTTCGATACGGGAGCATCTCATTCATTTATCTCTGAGAGCTATGCTCGATTACACAACACCACATTTTGTGACATGCCCACTTCCATGGTAATCCAAACCCCTGGTTCTAAGTGGCAAACCTCTAAGATAAGCCATGGAAATGAAATTCTTGTTGACAGATTGGTCTTCCTTGCATCACTAATAGCTCTCAAGTCCTCGGACATAAACATCATCTTGGGTATGGACTGGATGTCAACCCATTATGCTAAGATTGATTTCTCTACTAGAACTGTTCAACTCACCCATCCGTCGGGCAAGACAGTCAATGTTTTGACCCGAGTGTCTAAGCGTCAGCTCTACTCATTAAATGCCAACCCTCTTCCAGACCTCGAAGATGTGCCGGTAGTCCGTGACTTCCCGGATGTCTTCCCTGAAGAACTGCCAGGTATTCCACCTGACAGGGATGTTGAGTTCGTAATAGACCTTGTTCCAGGAACCGTCCCAATCTCTAGAAGACCCTATAAGATGGCACCCCTAGAGCTAGCCGAGCTTAAGAAACAACTCGATGAGTCCTTGAAAAAGGGTTTCATCCGTCCTAGTTCTTCTCCGTGGGCTTGCCCCGTCCTCTTTGTCAAGAAGAAGGATGGTACGGATCGGATGGTTGTAGATTACCGACCTGTCAACCTAGTCACAATCAAGAACAAGTATCCGCTTCCCAGGATCAACGACCTGTATGATCAGCTCGCTGGATCCTCAGTCTTCTCTAAGATGGATTTGAGGTTGGGCTACCATCAAATCAAAATCAAGAACGGGGACATTCCTAAAACGGCCTTTGTTACTCGTTATGGCCAATACGAGTACACTGTCATGTCCTTCGGTTTAACCAACGCTCCAGCCACCTTCTCTCGGTTAATGAACTCAATCTTGATGGAGTATTTGGATAAATTCGTCGTAGTATACCTCGATGATATACTCATCTACTCCAAGAACGAGGCAGAACATGCCGAGCATCTAAGGCTAGTACTGACGAAACTTCGAGAGCACCGCCTATATGCTAAATCTCTAAGTGTGAATTCTGGTTGCCAGAAGTGACCTATCTAGGCCATGTAATCTTTGGTAAAGGTATTGCTGTCAATCCCGAGCGAGTTCAAGCCATCCTTGACTGGACTCCACCTGAATCGGTCAAGCAAGTCCGTAGTTTCCTTGGCTTAGCGAGCTACTGCCGCCGCTTCGTCGAGAATTTCTCCAAGGTTGCTAAACCTCTAACCGAACTCCTCAAGAAAGATAAGAAGTTCGAGTGGACCCCACAGTGCGAGTTCAGCTTTCAGGAACTGAAAAGACGCCTGACATCTGCCCCCGTACTCGTACCACCAGATTTTTCTAAGGACTTTGTTATCTATTGCGACGCCTCGCGACAAGGACTAGGTTGCATACTCATGCAAGACCGTCATGTGATTGCCTACGCTTCCCGACAGTTGCGTCCACATGAGGATAATTATCCCACACATGATCTAGAGCTTGCAGCCGTAGTCCATGCACTCAAAACATGGCGACATTACCTTCTCGGTAATCGTTGCGAGATTTTCACCGACCACCAGAGTCTGAAATACATTTTCACCCAACCGGATTTGAATCTCAGGCAAAGACGTTGGGTCGAGTTGATCTCAGACTACGACTTAGGAATAACTTACACCCCGGGCAAAGCCAACGTCATGGCTGATGCGCTAAGCCGTAAATCCTATTGTAACAACTTGATGTTACAACAAAGTCAACCACTTCTCCACGAGGAATTCTGTAAGCTTAACCTTCACATTGTTCCTCGAGGTTTTCTATCCACCCTGGTGGCGAAACCTACCCTTACGGGTCAGATCATTAAAGCTCAGAAGGTAGATCCGGGAATCTCCCGTATTAAGAGAAACATCAAGAAAGGAGTTGCGGATTGTTTCTCCGTTGATGACCAAGGTGTTGTGTTCTTTGGAGACCGCCTAGTGGTTCCCAAGGTACGCAACCTGAGGCGATTGATCCTTAAGGAAGCTCATGAATCTCCTCTCACCATTCATCCCGGTAGTACTAAAATGTATCAAGACCTACGCCAGAGGTTTTGGTGGACTAGGATGAAGAGAGAAATTGCTCAATACATTGCTAATTGCGACATCTGCCGTCGTGTTAAAGCAGAGCATCAACGGCCTGCTGGCACCCTTCAGCCTCTGGCTATTCCTGAATGGAAATGGGATAAAATCGGTATGGATTTCATTACCGGGTTTCCCAGAACCAAGAGAGGGAATAATGCTATCTTCGTTGTTGTCGATCGTCTTTCCAAAGTAGCCCACTTCCTACCTGTTCGTGAGAGTATAACCGCTAGCCAGCTAGCAGACTTGTACATCTCCCGAATAGTGTCTCTTCATGGTGTTCCATTGGAAATTAATTCAGACCGTGGAAGTCTCTTCACCTCTCGATTTTGGGAAAATTTCCAAAATGCTATGGGAACTCGTCTCTCTTTTAGCACCGCCTTTCACCCTCAATCAAGTGGTCAGGTAGAACGAGTTAATCAAATTCTGGAGGATATGCTCCGAGCTTCTGTCATCTCGTTTGGCATGGATTGGGAGAAATGCCTTCCATTCGCCGAGTTCGCTTATAACAATAGCTACCAAGCTAGCTTGGACAAAGCCCCTTTCGAGGTTCTCTATGGACGAAAATGTCGAACGCCTCTTAACTGGTCAGAAACCGGGGAAAGACAACTCTTTTGGCCCGGATATGATCCAGGAAGCAGAAGAGCAGGTTCGCATTATTCGTGAGAAATTGAAAACAGCCCAATCACGCCAAAAGAGCCATTATGATCGCAAACATAAGGCTATGACTTTTGAGGTTGACGAGAAGGCTTATCTTCGGGTGACTCCTTTAAAGGGAACCCATCGATTCGGTATCAAAGGCAAATTGGCTCCTCGCTACATTGGACCCTTTCGCATTCTTGCCAAGCGAGGAGAAGTTGCCTACCAATTGGAACTACCTCCGCATCTTTCCAAGGTTCATGACGTCTTCCACGTTTCCCAACTCAGGCGTTGCTTCTCGGATCCTATCCGTGGAGTGGACCACGAAACGCTTGATCTCCAAGATAATCTCACATACCGGGAGTATCCCGTTCGAATCCTTGATCAAGCCGAGCGTACAACTCGACACCAAAACATCAAGTTTCTCAAGGTTCAATGGTCACATCATTCCGAGAAAGAAGCGACTTGGGAAAGGGAGGATCGTCTTCGACTTGAGTACCCCACCTTCTTCCCAACGGATCCTAAATCTCGGGACGAGATTCTTTTGAGTGGGGGTGAGTTGTCACATCCTAGCTAGTTCATGCATTAGAGTGTTGCATCATGTCTATTTTTTCACAAAAACTTGAAATGGGGATGCCAGAAACCCCCAGCACCCCCCCTGAAACAACTAGGGTTTACTAAAATTCTTTTCAATGAACCTGAAATGCCCTCCATAAATGTTCACCATCTTTGGTTCTGGCTAAAACCTCTGCCAAAAATGGTTTCATATTTTTGGAGGCCATCTTGGATTTTTGCACAAGCCATAAGTATTTGCATTTGGGCATTTTAAATGCTATAAATATTTTCAAATGCCCAAATAATCTTGAAGGTATTTTTAGGCTGTTGAGAATAATGTCAAAGGAGCCTCAGAATATTTTCAGGGTTTTTCCAAATGAAATAGTATTTTTACTATTTCAAAACACAGAACAGAAATAAATAAAAGGAGAAAAACAGAAAGCAGAGGACTTACCTGGCAGCCCACCTGGCGGCCCAGCACTGTGCTGGCCCGCGCCAGTCAGCTGCCTGCTCTCGCCAGAGCAGGCAGAGAGGTGACGCCGGCGAGCGCGAGCTCGCCACCGCGCCACCTGCTTGCCGCCCTCGCCCGTGGATGCGCTGGACGACCCCTTTGACGCGCCCCCTTGCCTCTGGACACCGCCATTCTCCCCCGTCGCCTCTCCTTCGCCTTTCCCCCACCATGGCTGACGCCGCCGCAGCCACCTCGCCGGAGTAACCGCGCCCACCGTCGACCTCACGCCATTCCACCGTGTCCAACAGCTCCGCCGTCCCCCACTCCTTCGAGCAAGCCGAGCCCCGAGCGCTCGGTTGCCCCGAAGCTCCGCCACCGACCTCGGCTTCGCCGCTCACCGTCGGAGATCCCCTCCGCCGTCGCCACTGCAACAGCTCCGCTCCGACCTCGCCGTCCGCTCCGTCGCAACCGTCGTGAGCATGGCCACCTTCCCATCCTCTCCTCTCTCTTTCTCGAGCTCTGTAGCCACCGCACGAAGCTCACCCGTACGCGCTGCCGCACGAGCTCGTCGCCGACGAGGCTCCGGCCATCCAAAGGCCGCAGCACCGTAGCCATTAGCTCCACCGCAATGCCAGGAACCTGTAGTGCCATCGCATGTCCCTCGCTGTGCTCTCTAGCTATGGTTCCAACCACGCCCGTACCCCGGCAGCCGCACGGCTCGTCGCCGGCGTCGATTCCGGCGACCCCGAGCTCCACCACCACCACCAGTCGACGCGGTTCGCCCCCAGCTACACCTAGGTACTCTCCGCCGTCCTTTTGGTCGCCGGAGGAGCAATCCCGCACCCCACCGCCGGCGTCTGGACGTCGCCGGCGGCTAAACGCCGGCGAGTCAACATGGTTTGACCACAGGTTGACCCCCCCAGGGTCACTGACAAGTGGGGCCCGCCTGCTAATTAATCTGAGTTAGAGATTAAAACTAATCCTAATTAGCTAAATATCTAACAGTGACACTGACACAGGGGACCCACACGTCAGGTTTGACCTGGACGACCCCGTTGACCCGCTGACGTCACACTGACGTCAGGCTGACGCAGTAAAACATTACTGGCATTATTCTTATATTGGAAATACCAGAAATTATCACAAACTTCAAAAAATCATAGAAAATAATCTATAGCTCAGAATGAAAAGATTTATATATGAAAAATGATCAGAAAAATCCATTCTATCCATCTGTACTGGTTTCATGCATGATTAAGCAAGTTAACCTACTGTTTTATACAGAACAAGATAAAGCACTAATATGGGCCATTTATGAACTTGGAATTTGAATCTTTGATTCAAAATAGTCCAAACCCATCTGGTCTTAGTTGCATTAGCCCAATACATCCATCTTGCCATGTCCCATGCATGCATCATATTGTTGCACTTGTTTGGTGTTTATTGTGCTTCGGTATGTTCACTGTAGTAGGTCCTGCCTCCGAGGATATCCACGAGTATCCAACTGAAGGGCAGTATCCCACCACCACTCCGTCAGGCAAGCAACCCATTGATCATTTCGATACAAACCCATCTTCTCGCTTCTGCTCTCGTTTACTGCATTAAGACAGCGTGATTCAAACTGTTGTGTGTTGCGGTAGTTGAACCCACTTTCCTTTGCATGACCTGTTATTGCCACAGTAACTAGATGAAACCCACTAGCATATGTAGGAGTTGATTGAGCCATGTTGTGTTCCTACAATGCTATGCTTGCTACGCTTAGGGTTGTGTCAGGTCTGGCTCATCAGGGTGATGAACTGGAGTGAAAGTGCGTGTGTCGGTAATGGGAGTGAAGTGTTGAATACGATTTGGTAAAGGTATCGATGGGAGGCCATGTAGGAGTACATGGTGGGTTGTTTCATTGAGACCGTACCTAAGAACTGAGATCTGTATGCGTGATTTAAGATTCAGCTACTACCACACATTGGGCCCGAAACCAATGGACCCCCTCGGCTTCTTAATCACCCTTGTCCTCTGTCTAGGAGTTGCACGTAGTTTCTGGTGTTTGTAGTAAGCTGGAGGCCGTGGACAGCGCTGACCAAGGGGTGGGCTGTGATGCGGTAGGCTCGTGGCACGGTGTACCGAGTCGCCCGTTTGGTGTCCGGGAACCCTGCACACATCGTTTGGGGCCGTATGTGGAAACCTCGGCCGGACTCCCTGCGGATGGAACCTAAATAGGCGATAAACCTGGACTAGAGACTCGAGTGTTTAGGTAGGCTGTGGCCGACACCCACGTTGGGCTTCCGCTTGAAGGTTGCCGAGTACACGTCGTGTAGCGGCGATAAGTGGTGAGAGCGTGTGTGACGAAGTACACCCCTGCAGGGTATGAAACTATTCGAATAGCCGCGTCCGCGGTAAAGGACTACTTGGTCGCTTATGCAGTTCATAGACAAGTAAATGGATACTACTAAAAGCCTCAAGATAAGTGTGAGTACCGCGGATGGCCCTCTCGTTGGATGACGAGGGAGGATCCACGGTGGAGTATTGAGATGGTGATTAGTGGACTCGTGTGCGAAAACTATTTCACAAGTGGTGTATCATAGGATAGCTTAGCCAGGAGTCAAAGCTGGCTTGCTGCAATAACCCCACTACCTTCTTGAGAATGAACATGTATAGTAGGATCTGTTGTAAGACTTGCTGAGTACCTTTGTACTCATGTTGCCTCAATTACTGTTTTCAGACGACAACACCGCCCCTTCTGACGGGTTCTACGTAGAACTCGACGACGACGAGTGACTTGCCACCCAGGTGGTGATCTAGGCTTGTGAAGGGCCTATGTAGATAGACAGGCTTCGTCAAGCCTTCTTTCTTTCTAGTGTTTGTACCCAGACAGTTTGCTTCCGCATGTGCTTGTATGATTGTATGACTTGAGTGTCGGGTCATGTGACCCCTATCTGTATGAACAAGTTATGTAAGGCTCTCCGGAGCCCTTTAAATAAAGTACTTGAGTTGTAGAGTTTTGTTGTGATGCCGTGTTGTATTTGCACATATCGAGCATATTGTGTGTATGTTTGAAATGCTTGGTATGTGTGGGATCCGACAATCTAGTTGTTTATCCTTGGCAGCCTCTCTTATGGGGAAATGTAGTCTAGTGCCTCCTTGAGCCATAGTAGTCCGCTACAGCCCGGTTCACCGGAGTCCTGCTAGCCCAGCACTACTGCTCTGGACAACTGACTGGCCGGCATGTGATTCATATCGTTCCTGTGTCTGTCCCTTCGGGGAAATGTCACGCAATGACATCCGGAGTCCTGCCTAGCCTGCTACAGCCCGGGTTCCCGGAGTCCTGTTAGCCCAGTGCTACAGCCCGGATTCACACGCTGCTGACCGACACGTTCGATGTTGATTCATGTATGCCTGTCCCCATACGTTAGTGCCGCTTTGGGTTCACGACTAGCCATGTCGGCCCGGGTTCTCTGTCATATGGATGCTAGCGACATTATCATATACGTGAGCCAAAAGGCGCAAACGGTCCCGGGCCATGGTAAGGCGACACCCGTGGGAGTACCGTGCGTGAGGCCGCAATGCTATATGAGGTGTTACAGGCTAGATCGGTGTGACTTGGGATCGGGGTCCTGACACCACCACAGGGGAGAGAGAGTTCTCATCCACAAGTCCACAGAGCACAAGAACACCTCAACCTCAGGAGGCTGTTCTTCCCCTTGTACTGTTCATCATCAGCTCAAGAGGCAATCCACCACCACACACTGGAGTGGGGTATTACACCACAACAGTGGCCCGAACCAGTATAAATCTCGTGTCTTTCTGTGTTACGAGTTCGTCGAGTTCGTCCTTGAGATCTTAGCGAGCTAGGGCATGGATCGGTAGGAGGGAAAGAACTTCGCACACACCCCAGGGTTCGGACCTTAAGGGTTTTGCCGGAACCCCACATCCGACACCAAGCAAACTCGGTGTGGCCGATTGCATATCTCCGTGGGACCGAAATTATTGCAATAGGCAACAGAGAGTTTGCAAGCCCATCTCAGTGAGACCGAGATCCCATCGGTGAGACCAAATTGATTAGGGTTTCTGGCAGTGGCTTTGTCAACTGAACTCAGTGGCGCCGGATAGAAAGAATCGGTGGGGCCGAGTTTGACCTTTTGGTTTTGGACATATGTGGATATGAGAAAGTGGTTGAGGGCTTTGGAGCATATCACTAAGCACTTCGAGCAAGAACCTCATTAAGCAACACCTCATCCCTTCTTAATAGTATTGGCTTTTCCTATAGACTCAATGTGATCTTGGATCACTAAAATAGAAAATGTAGAGTCCTGAGCTTTGAGCTTGAGCCAATCCTTCGTCTTTAGCATTTCGAAGGGGTTCCACATCCTCTAGTCCATGCCACTCCATTGTTGAACTTATCTGAAACATACTAGGTAGAAGCATTAGTTCAACAAGAGATATGTTGACATTAATTACCAAAATCACCCAGGGAGGACTTGTGCTTTCAAAGTTTCTCCAACTTTAGTTGAATTGAGTATGGCTACGCCCGGTCCTTATTGAAGGTTAAAACAACACACTTGACAAAAAAATTGTGGTTTTTGATGCGTAGGTAAGAACGGTTCTTGCTCAGCCCATAGCAGCCACGTAAAACTTGCAACAACAAAGTAGAGGACGTCTAACTTGTTTTTGTAGGGCATGTTGTGATGTGATATGGTCAAGACATGATGCTAAATTTTAATGTATGAGATGATCATGTTTTGTAACAGAGTTATCGGCAACTGGCAGGAGCCATATGGTTGTCGCTTTATTGTATGAAATGCAATCGCCATGTAATTGCTTTATTTATCACTAAGTGGTAGCGATAGTCGTAGAAGCAATAGTTGGCAAGACAACAACGATGCTTCGATGGAGATCAAGGTGTCAAGCCGGTGACGATGGTAATCATGACGGTGCTTCGGAGATGGAGATCAAAGGCACACGATGATGATGGCCATATCATATCACTTATATTGATTGCATGTGATGTTTATCCTTTATGCATCTTATTTTGTTTAGTTCGGCGGTAGCATTATAAGATGATCTCTCACTAAATTTCAAGGTACAAGTGTTCTCCCTGAGTATGCACCATTGCGAAAGTTCGTCGTGCCGAGACTGAAGGAAATATGCCCTAGAGGCAATAATAAAGTATTATTTATTTCCTTATATCATGATAAATGTTTATTATTCATGCTAGAATTGTATTAACCGGAAACATAATACATGTGTGAATACATAGACAAACAGAGTGTCACTAGTATAGCTCTACTTGACTAGCTCGTTAATCAAAGATGGTTATGTTTCCTAGCCATAGACATGAGTTGTCATTTGATTAACGGGATCACCTCATTAGGAGAATGACGTGATTGACTTGACCCATTCCGTTAGCTTAGCACCGATCGTTTAGTATGTTGCTATTGCTTTCTTCATGACTTATACATGTTCCTATGACTATGAGATTATGCAACTCCCGTTTACCGGAGGAACACTTTGTGTGCTACCAAACGTCACAACGTAACTGGGTGATTATGAAGGTGCTCTACAGGTGTCTCCAAAGGTACTTGTTGGGTTGGCATATTTCGAGATTAGGATTTGTCACTCCGATTGTCGGAGAGGTATCTCTGGGCCCACTCGGTAATGCACATCACTATAAGCCTTGCAAGCATTGTGACTAATGAGTTAGTTGTGGGATGATGTATTACGGAACGAGTAAAGAGACTTGCCGGTAACGAGATTGAACTAGGTATCGAGATACCGACGATCGAATCTCGGGCAAGTAACACACCGATGACAAAGGGAACAACGTATGTTGTTATGCGGTTTGACCGATAAAGATCTTCGTAGAATATGTGGGAACCAATATGAGCATCCAGGTTCCGCTATTGGTTATTGACCGGAGAGTTGTCTCGGTCATGTCTACATAGTTCACGAACCTGTAGGGTCCGCACGCTTAACGTTACGATGACAGTTATATTATGAGTTTGTATGTTTTGATGTACCGAAGGTTGTTCGGTGTCCCGGATGTGATCACGGACATGACGAGGAGTCTCGAAATGGTCGAGACATAAAGATTGATATATTGGACGACTATATTCGGACACCGGAAGTGTTCCGGAGAAGTTTCGGAGTAAACCGGAGTGCCGGAGGGTTACCGGAACCCCCCGGGGAAGTATTGGGCCTTAGTGGGCCTTGAGGGGAGAGAGAGGGCAACAGCCAGGAGGTGGCGCGCCCCCTCCCATGAGGAATCCTAGTTGGACTAGGAGAGGGGGGCGCAGCCCCTCTTTCCCTCTCCCTCTCTTTCCTTTCCCCCTTCTTTTCCTAGTTGGACTAGGAAAGGGGAGTCCTACTCCTACTAGGAGGAGGACTCCCCCCCTCTCCTTGGCGCGCCTAGGGCAGCCGGCCTCCCCCTTGCTCCTTTATATATGGGGGCAGGGGGCACCTCTAAACACACTTGATATACGATATTTTAGCCGTGTGCGGTGCCCCCCTCCACCATATTACACCTCGATAATACCGTTGCGGAGCTTAGGCGAAGCCCTTCATCGGTGGAACATCATCATCGTCACCACGCCGTCGTGCTGACGAAACTCTCCCTCAATACTCGGCTGGATCGGAGTTCGTGGGACGTCATCGAGCTGAACGCGTGCTGAAATCGGAGGTGCCGTGCGTTTGGTACTTGATCGGTCGGATCGTGAAGACGTACGACTACATCAACTGCGTTGTGATAACGCTTCCGCTGTCGGTCTACGAGGGTACGTGGACAACACTCTCCCCTCTCGTTGCTATGCATCACCATGTTCTTGCGTGTGCGTAGGAATTTTTTTGAAATTACTACGTTCCCCAACAGTGGCATCCGAGCCTGGTTTTATGCGTTGATGCTATGCACGAGTAGAACACACGTGAGTTGTGGGTGATATAAGTCATACTGCTTACTAGCATGTCATACTTTGGTTCAGCGGTATTGTGAGATGAAGCGGCCCGGATCGACATTACGCGTACACTTACGCGAGACTGGTTTCACCGTTGCGAGCACTCGTTGCTTAAAGGTGACCCGCGGGTGTCTGTCTCTCTCACTTTAGTTGAACCGAGTGTGGCTACGCCCGGTCCTTGCGAAGGTTAAAACAGCACCAACTTGACAAACTATCGTTGTGGTTTTGATACGTAGGTAAGAACGGTTCTTGCTAAGCCCGTAGCAGCCACGTAAAACTTGCAACAACAAAATAGAGGACGTCTAACTTGTTTTTGCAGGGCATGTTGTGATGTGATATGGTCAAGACATGATGTGATATAATTTGTTGTATGAGATGATCATGTTTTGTAATCGAGTTATCGGCAACTGGCAGGAGCCATATGGTTGTCGCTTTATTGTATGAAATGCAATCGCCATGTAATAGTTTTACTTTATCACTAAGCGATAGCGATAGTAGTAAAAGCAATAAGTTGGCGAGACGACAACGATACTACGATGGAGATCAAGGTGTCGCGCCGGTGACGATGGTGATCATGACGGTGCTTCGGAGATAGAGATCACAAGCACGGTGCTTCGGAGATGGAGATCACAAGCACAAGATGATGATGGCCATATCATATCACTTATATTGATTGCATGTGATGTTAATCTTTTATGCATCTTATCTTGCTTTGATTGACGGTAGCATTATAAGATGATCTCTCACTAAAATTTCAAGATAAAAGTGTTCTCCCTGAGTATGCACCGTTGCGAAAGTTCTTCGTGCTGAGACACCACGTGATGATCGGGTGTGATAGGCTCTACGTTCAAATACAACGGGTGCAAAACAGTTGCACACGTGGAATACTCAGGTTAAACTTGACGAGCCTAGCATATGCAGATATGGCCTCGGAACACGGAGACCGAAAGGTCGAGCGTGAATCATATAGTAGATATGATCAACATAGTTATGTTCACCATTGAAACTACTCCATCTCACGTGATGATCGGACATGGTTTAGTTGATATGGATCAGGTGATCACTTAGAGGATTAGACGGATGTCTATCTAAGTGGGAGTTCTTAAGTAATATGATTAATTGAACTTGAATTTATCATGAACTTAGTCCTGATAGTATTTTGCAAATTATGTTGTAGACCAATAGCTCGCGTTGTTGCTTCCCTGTGTTTATTTTTGATATGTTCCTAGAGAAAAATTATGTTGAAAAATGTTAGTAGCAAAGATGCGGATTGGATCCGTGATCTGAGGATTATCCTCATTGCTGCACAGAAGAATTATGTCCTTGATGCACCGCTAGGTGACAGACCTATTGCAGGAGTAGATGCAGACATTATGAACGTTTGGCTAGCTCAATATGATGACTACTTGATAGTTTAGTGCACCATGCTTAACGTCTTAGAATCAGGACTTCAAAGACGTTTTGAACGTCATGGACCATATGAGATGTTCCAGGAGTTGAAGTTAATATTTCAAGCAAATACCCGAGTTGAGAGATATGAAGTCTCCAACAAGTTCTATAGCTAAAAGATGGAGGAGAATCGCTCAACTAGTGAGCATGTGCTCAGATTGTCTGGGTACTACAATCGCTTGAATCAAGTGGGAGTTAATCTTCCAGGTAAAATAGTGATTGACAGAATTCTCTAGTCACCATCACCAAGTTAGTAGAACTTTGTGATGAACTATAGTATGCAAGGGGTGACGAAAGTAATTCCCTAGCTCTTCGTGATGCTGAAATCGACGAACGTAGAAATCAAGAAAAACATCAAGTGTTGATGGTTGACGTGACCACTAGTTTCAAGAAAAGGGCAAAGGGAAGAAGGGGAACTTCAAGAAGAACGGCAAGCAAGTTGCTGCTCATGTGAAGAAGCCTAAGTCTGGTCCTAAGCCTGAGACTAAGTGCTGCTACTGCAAAGGGAATGGTCACTGGAAGCGGAACTACCCCAACTATTTGGTGGATAAGAAGGATGGCAAAGTGAACAAAGGTATATTGGATATACATGTTATTGATGTGTACTTTACTAGTGTTTATAGCAACCCCTCGATATTTGATACTGGTTCAGTTGCTAAAGTAGTAACTCGAAACGGGAGTTGCAGAATAAACAGAGACTAGTAAAAAGCGAGGTGACGATGTGTGTTGGAAGTAGTACCAAGATTGATATGATCATCATCGCACACTCCCTATACTTTCGGGATTAGTGTTGAAACTAAATAAGTGTTATTTGGTGTTTTCGTTGAGCATGAACATGATTTGATCATGTTTCTTGCAATACGGTTATTCATTTAAATTAGAGAATAATTGTTATTCTGTTTACATGAATAAAAACCTTCTAAGGTCATACACACCAACGAAAATGGTTTGTTGGATCTCGATCATAGTGATACACATATTCATAATATTGAAGCCAAAAGATGCAAAGTTAATAATGATAGTGCAACTTATTTGTGGCACTGCCGTTTAGGTCATATTGGTGTAAAGCGCATGAAGAAACTCCATACTGATGGGATTTTGGAATCACTTGATTATGAATCACTTGATGCTTGTGAACCGTGCCTCATGGGCAAGATGACTGAAACTCCGTTCTCTGGAACTATGGAGAGAGCAACAGATTTGTTGGAAATCATACATACTGATGTATGTGGTCCGATGAATATTGAGGCTCGCGGCGGGCATCGTTACTTTCTGACCTTCACAGATGATTTGAGCTGATATGGGTATATCTACTTAATGAAACGTAAGTCTGAAACATTTGAAAAGTTCAAAGAATTTCAGAGTGAAGTGGAAAATCATCGTAACAAGAAAATAAAGTTTCTATGATCTGATCGTGGAGGAGAATATTTGAGTTACGAGTTTGGTCTTCATTTGAAACAATGCGGAATAGTTTCGCAACTCAAGCCACCCGGAACACCACAGCGTAATGGTGTGTCCGAACGTCGTAATCGTACTTTACTAGATATGGTGCGATCTATGATATCTCTTACTGATTTACCGCTATCGTTTTGGGGTTATGCTTTAGAGACTGCTGCATTCCCGTTAAATAAGGCACCATCTAAATCCGTTGAGACGACATCTTATGAACTGTGGTTTGGCAAGAAACCCAAGTTGTCGTTTCTTAAACTTTGGGGCTGCGATGCTTATGTCAAAAAGCTTCAACCTGATAAGCTCGAACCCAAATCGGAGAAATGTGTCTTCATAGGATACCCAAAGGAGACTATTGGGTACACCTTCTATCACAGATCCGAAGGCAAGACATTCGTTGCTAAGAATGGATCCTTTCTAGAGAAGGAGTTTCTCTCGAAAGAAGTGAGTGGGAGGAAAGTAGAACTTGATGAGGTAACTGTACCTGCTCCCTTATTGGAAAGTAGTTCATCATAGAAATCTGTTCATGTGACTCCTACACCAATTAGTGAGGAAGCTAATGATGATGATCATGTAACTTCAGATCAAGTTACTACCGAACCTCATAGGTTAACCAGAGTAAGATCTGCACCAGAGTGGTACGATAATCCTGTTCTGGAGGTCATGTTACTTGACCATGACGAACCTACGAACTATGAGGAAGCGATGATGAGCCCAGATTCCGCAAAATGGCTTGAGGCCATGAAATCTGAGATGGGATCCATGTACGAGAACAAAGTGTGGACTTTGGTTGACTTGCCTGATGATCGGCAAGCCATCGAGAATAAATGGATCTTCAAGAAGAAGACTGACGCTGACGGTAATGTTACTGTCTACAAAGCTCGACTTGTTGCGAAAGGTTTTCGACAAGTTCAAGGTGTTGACTACGATGAGAGTTTCTCACCCGTATCTATGCTTAAGTCTGTCTGAATCATGTGAGCAATTGCCGCATTTTATGATTATGAAATTTGGCAAATGGATGCAAAGACTGCATTCCTGAATGGATTTCTGGAAGAAGAGTTGTATATGATGCAACCTGAAGGTTTTATCGATCCAAAGGATGCTAACAAAGTGTGCAAGCTCCAGCGATCCATTTATGGACTGGTGCAAGCATCTCGGAGTTGGAATAAACGTTTTGATAGTGTGATCAAAGCATATGGTTTTATACAGACTTTTGGAGAAGCCTGTATTTACAAGAAAGTAAGTGGGAGCTCTGTAGCATTACTAATATTATATGTAGATGACATATTGTTGATTGGAAATGATATAGAATTTCTGGATAGCATAAAAGGATACTTGAATAAGAGTTTTTCAATGAAAGACCTCGGTGAAGCTGCTTATATATTGGGCATCAAGATCTGTAGAGATAGATCAAGACGCTTGATTGGACTTTCACAAAGCACATACCTTGATAAATTTTTGAAGAAGTTCAAAATGGATCAAGCAAAGAAAGGGTTCTTGCCTGTGTTACAAGGTGTGAAGTTGAGTCAGACTCCATGCCCAACCACTACGAAAGATAGAGAGAAAATGAAGGTCATTCCCTATGCTTCAGCCATAGGTTCTATCATGTATGCAATGTTGTGTACCAGACCTGATGTGTGCCTTGCTATTAGTTTAGCATGGAGGTACCAAAGTAATCCTGGAGTGGATCACTGGACAGCGGTCAAGAACATCCTGAAATACCTGAAAAGGACTAAGGATATGTTTCTCGTTTATGGAGGTGACAAAGAGCTCGTCGTAAATGGTTACGTCGATGTAAGCTTTGACACTGATCCGGATGACTTCAAGTCACAAACCGGATACGTGTTTATATTGAACAGTGGAGCTGTCAGTTGGTGTAGTTCTGAGCAAAGCATCGTGGCGGGATCTACGTGTGAAGCGGAGTACATAGCTGCTTCGGAAGCAGCAAATGAAGGAGTCTGGATGAAGGAGTTCGTATCTGATCTAGGTGTCATACCTAGTGCATCGGGTCCAATGAAAATATTTTGTGACAATACTCGTGCAATTGCCTTGGAAAAGAAATCCAGATTTCACAAGAGAACCAAGCACATCAAGAGACAATTCCATCCGTGATGAAGTCAAGGAGGGAGACACAGAGATTTTCAAGATACATACGGATCTGAATGTTGCAGACCTGATGACTAAGCCTCTCTCACGAGCAAAACATGATCAGCACCAAGACTCCATGGGTGTTAGAATCATTACTGTGTAATCTAGATTATTGACTCTAGTGCAAGTGGGAGACTGAATGAAATATGCCCTAGAGGCAATAATAAAGTTGTTATTTATATTTCCTTATATCATGATAAATGTTTATTATTCATGCTAGAATTGTATTAACCGGAAACTTAGTGCATGTGTGAATACATAGACAAACAGAGTGTCACTAGTATGCCTCTACTTGACTAGCTCGTTGAATCAAAGATGGTTAAGTTTCCTAGCCATAGACATGAGTTGTCATTTGATTAACGGGATCACATCATTAGAGAATGATGTGATTGACTTGACCCATTCAGTTAGCTTAGCACTTGATCGTTTAGTATGTTGCTATTGCTTTCTTCCTATGACTATGAGATTATGCAACTCCCGAATACCGGAGGAACACTTAGTGTGCTACCAAATGTCACAACGTAACCGGGTGATTATAAAGGTTCTCTATAGGTGTCTCCGATGGTGTTTGTTGAGTTGGCATAGATCGAGATTAGGATTTGTCACTCCGATTGTCGGAGAGGTATCTCTGGGCCCTCTCGGTAATGCACATCACTATAAGACTTGCAAGCAATGTGACTAATGAGTTAGTTGCGGGATGATGCATTACGGAACGAGTAAAGAGACTTGCCAGTAACGAGAATGAACTAGGTATTGAGATACTGACGATCTAATCTCGGGCAAGTAACATACCGATGACAAAGGGAACAACGTATGTTGTTATGCGGTTTGACCGATAAAGATCTTCGTAGAATATGTAGAAACCAATATGAGCATCCAGGTTCCGCTATTGATTATTGACCGGAGATGAGTCTCGGTCATGTCTACATAGTTCTCGAACCCGTAGGCTCCGCATGCTTAAAGTTCCGTGATGATCGATATTATGAGTTTATGTGTTTTGATGTACCGAAGGTAGTTCAGAGTCCCGGATATGATTACGGACATGACAAGGAGTCTCCAAATGGTCGAGACATAAAGATTGATATATTGGACGGCTATATTCGGACACCGGAAGTGTTCGGGGTGATTTCGGAGAAAACCGGAGTGCGGGAGGGTAACCGGAACCCCCCCCCCCCCGGGGGGGGGAAGATTGGGCCTACATGGGCCATAGGGAAGAGGGGAGGCAGCCCACAAGGGGCAGCTGCTCCCCCTCCCTATAGGGAGTCCGAATTGGACTAGGGAGGGGTGCGCCCCCCTTTCCTTCTCCTCTTCCTCTCCTTTCCCTCTTTCCCCTTCTCCTCCTAGTTGGACTAAAGGAGGAATCCTACTCCTACTAGGAGGAGGATTCCTCCCCTCCTTGGCGCGCCCTAGGGCCGGCCGGCCTCCCCCCTTGCTCCTTTATATACGGGGGCAGGGGCACCCTAGAACACAACAACAGACATTGTCTTAGCCATGTGCGGTGCCCCCCTCCACCATAATCCAGCTCGGTCATATCGTTGTAGTGCTTAGGCGAAGCCCTGCGCCGGTAACTTCATCATCACCGTCATCACGCTGTCGTGCTGACGAAGCTCTCCTTCGACACTCAGCTGGATCGAGAGTTCGTGGGATGTCACCGAGCTGAACGTGTGCTGATCGCGGAGGTGCCGTACTTTCGGTACTAGGATCAGTCGGATCATGAAGATGTACGACTACATCAACCGTGTTGTCATAACGCTTCCGCTTTCGGTCTACGAGGGTACGTAGACAACACCCTCCCCTCTCGTTGCTATGCATCACCATGATAGATCTTGCGTGTGCGTAGGAAAGTTTTTAAAGTTACTGCGTTTCCCAACACCAAACGCGGCCGCAAGTGGGGCTGCGACTGCCTGCGCATAAGTAAAGGGGTACAGAAGGCCCCTACTTTTGTACACCGACAAGGAGACACTGTGTTTTGGCGCCGACCGTGTATGAATCTGGGTGAGAGGTGGTTATGTCACGTTTGAATGCAATTACAAACCTACCCCTATCGAAACCTATAGAAATCGAACCGATAGGCTTTGCGTGTCAGGGATAGGCAGTAATTTCCATCTCGCAGATTTTGGTTTCGGGCGGTTACTGCGACTTTCCCTGCTTCGTTCATATTTTTGCAGACCAAGAGTGCATGTTTACCGTGCCAACTCAATTCGAATCCAGTTTGTATTCTATTTTTGTTCGGGCAGGATCCATTTTTGATTGGAATAAAATTCTATATACATCATTTTTTATATATACTTTCAAAAGCACAACAAAGAATTCTTCTCCTTTATATGTATAATATGATTTACAATTACAATGATCTCAAAATCATAAGGTTGAATTCAAAAAATTTAAACCAAATTATGTTCTACTAAAATGTATGGATCAGTAATATCTACATATTAAATAACATAGATGCGCGTGAATTCATATGAGTATGCATGTTTGATAGATCAATTTTGGTTCGAGTATGAATTATATGTATCATCATCTCGAATTCAAATATTTGAATCCCTTTTATGTTGACTCCTTTCACGCCCATCTCTCTCGCATGCTCCTTCATGTAGCTATCACTCTCTTTTCTCCAGCTCACCCGCGCGCTCACTTCATGTTTCTCCTATCTTCGCAAACATATTCTCTCAACGTCTCCCTTGAGAAGTGTCACACTCTCCCTATCATTATGCATTACACGGTTTTCATTATCTCTCACGTCTCTACCGTTCTCTGGTATCACTAGGTACCTAAGCTTTCTTTTTCACCGCCACACACACAGTCTCACTCGTCTTTCAATTTTCTTTATCTCTATGGGGTTCTCTCACACACCCTATATATCTCTAGATATGACTCATACCACTAAAATTACTTTGTCATGTAGACACAACATTTGTTGAGGTCTCCTTTCCGTCTCCATCCCAGTTATAAAACTAACATTATTCATTTGTTTACCGATCAGACAAACTCCTCTCTCTCTCTCTCTCTCACACACACACACACAACTCCTGCTTCCACTCCCCTTCCCGACTACCGTCTCTCTCACACACAAACAAAACTCTCACCTTCACACCCCCGACTCGTATTTCTCTCACAAACATTTATCGACTAGCCTCTAGATAGGTTTATACACCCGCACACTCGTGCTTCCACTATCGCGTACATGTCTCTCTCGCGCTCCTTGTATCTATGTAGATTTTTCTTCCCTTCTTGAGACACGCCCTCTCGATCGTGCACACACACACTATCGCCTCATTTTAAGTTGATACCTCTCGCACACACACTCTTTGTGTCTTTGTCACACATGCACTCTGTCCTCCTCCTCTCTCCCTCTCTCTCACACACATGGGCTTTTTGCAACAACTAGCAAAATGCCCATGCTTTGCACGGAACATCAAGATGCATTTGTATGAGTAGTTTATCTTGTGGGAGAAAAGGATGAATGAGGGAAGGCCTTATTTGCAAATGTGGAGAGGGGTGTGGGTATCTTTTTGCAAAATTGCCATAGTTTCCTTCCTATCTGTCAGATATAAATCGGACGGCCTATATTGCAAGATGGCAGGCACACCATCATCACCAACTCTGTTTTTTATCTCTACTCTTATAAAAAGCATAGTCGGTGATGATGGTGTGCCTACCATCCTGCAATATAGGTCGTCCGATCTACATCTAACGGATAGGAAGGAAACTATGGAAATTTACCCGCGCTCCTCTCCACATTTGCAGATAAGGCCTTCCCTCGTTCATCCTTTTCTCCCACAAGATCTTGATGTTCCTGCAACGCACGAGCATCTTGCTAGTAAGAGTAGAAATTAGAGATATACCACTTCTCGAATCTTGAAACCAACAACATTCCTCCCTTATCTCATCAAAACCGCCAAAGGAATATATTTTGAGTGAAACGTAACATATTTTTAGTGATATACGTATTTCAAAACTAGACCCCTTTTTCTATCAAATAGGTGAATATGTATCAGTCTACTTTGATCGTGTGGCAACGCATTGGCACATTGCTTGTAGTTATTACTACTGTATAATTTTTTGGACACCAGACAAACGGTGGAGTACATATACGAAGAGAAGAGGCACACGCACGCAGTCGGTCTCTCGCCGTCTCGCACACATGAGAGTTACGTAAAGGCACCGTTAACAAATAAACCCTAAAACCCTAGGTGCACGATCGCTGCATGCGCGGGTACCGGGTACGTGGTGGAGCGCACCTTTGTAGGAATAGTCAGCTCGCGTGATAATTTGATCCGTAGGAGTTGATGGTTGGGACCACAGGTGAACGACCTGGAGGCGGTGGCTCGCCAGTTGCCACAGATCGAGTAGCCACATTGAAAATATCATTTTTTTAGCGGGGTAAGAGTTCCGATTTTCAATGGCGCGTTATAAGTACTAAGTAGTTTTTAGAACGATTGGTATGGAGCAAAAATGGAATTCATAACTACTATCTCCTTGGCATATGGTTCTATGGGTTTATGATGCGAGATGTTGAACCTGGTAGTTCTAGGGCAAATACTATGGTTTAGATGTTGGTTTTCAGTAATGAAAATTGGAAGGGGGAAACCCTTCTTTGATAAAAAAAACTACTACCTCCGTTCTGGTTTACTAGTCCCCATCGTATTTTGGGTCAAAGTTTGTCCACGAATTTTACTTGTAAAATGTGAATGGAAAACGAGATTTTGTTATACCCAAACAAAAAAGGACTAGTGGGAGTGATTGCTTTAACACGGACGCGACCTCTCATAGCGCAGGCATTGAACCGGCACGCCGGCCAATAGGGCCCCACTCGCTGCAGGCCCGGATGAACACGCCTCCTCGCCGCATACAACCGGCTTCAGACTGCCCCGCCTGCCTCCATTGAATCCGCGCGTGTGCCGGCAACACGTCCTTCCGCGAGCCGGCCGGCATTTTAGAACACAAAAAATGACCAAAATATAATTAACTAAGCATGGTCTTGACTTGTTGTGCTCGCACTGGTAACAGGAACTAGAGGTTTTTCTTTATTTATAACTCTCCTCACATTTTTTGGCTTCGAAGTGAATCATGGTTGTGGACATTATCTATGAATGTGCAGATATCTGTGAACATGAGTTTGATGTGGAAGTTGAACTTGGATGTCGAGCTTGCGCGTGAACTATACCATGTCCAATGCTTCGTCTGTTATTGTTTGGAAAGTAATTGCTGTTATTACATGACCGAAAAAAAAATTTATTTTGTGCCACATCAGTAGATGCACGGACATCACAACAGACATGTTGACTGGATAAACATTTGAACCTAGCTATTATGAAGGAAAAATTTGTATTGACATCCGTTTTAGATAGCAGGAGACGCCTAGCCTGCCTCTACTAGCTTATTTCTAGCTTCTTCCATCTCTTCTTTGGCTTGGGTGTACAGAGCATCTGATTGCTCTTTTCGCTTCTCCAGGAACTCAGCTACATTCTCAAGGGCTACTGCACACTGTTTTAGCCTTTACTAGAGCCACGAGGACATGAACAGTTGACGACTCCACCTGGCTTGTGTGTAATCCAGCATCATCTCGGAATTTGCACCTTGTGTCTAATCCAGCACAATTAGGGAAATGGCACCTTGTGTGTAATCCAACCTCATTTTGGAAACATGATCTCGAGGTTGACCATACTTCCCTCCTCGCAGGAACTGCATCCTGACATGAAGTTACTTCTTTTTTAGATCAATACTCAGAGCAACCCAGATCCATTTAGTAGAAGCCAGATAAACATGACTCGGAGAAGTGAATTCAAAAGGAAAAATATATAAACAGACTACAAGGTGAGAACACCCACTTCCTACATCAAGCTAAAAACGAAAGCATTAGGACGATTAAGACTCTTCTTAATACACATCGAAGAACATGAGGCTAAGAGAAACAAAACTACAACATATACACATCAAAGAACATGAGGCTAAACGAAAGTAATTGAAAGGGTGTTACTTACCAAAGCTCGTTTTACAGGTTCGGTGCAGCTCCTCTTTAACTTGCCACACTCCTTGAAGATGTCCCCAATATCCCGTGTCTGGTCTTCATTACTCCTCTGCATGTTCGCGCTCGTGGTTTTAAAATCTCAACATGGCAAGAAAAATATACTACTCCCTCCGTCCCATAATATAAGAACATTTTTTACACTACACTAGTGTCAAAAATGTTCTTATATTATGGGACGAAGGGAGTAGTAATACTCACGCATCTTGTGGGCAACATTAAAGCACTCGTCTGCCATGTTAGAGCATCTCCAACAGAAGCGCAATGCGCGGCGCTTTAAAAAAGCGTTTACAATGCTGAGATCAAGAAGTAGAGATAGGGAGTACAGACTAGAGAGTAGAGACATAGATAGTTCTCAGCATAGATATAGCATAGATAGATAAAAAATAGATAGTTCAACTACTCCTCGTTGTCTGACTCCTCCTCAGTGATGTCCTCCTCCGACATCTCAATGTAGGCGTGAAGATACCGATCGTCATCGGATTCCCAGGGCGACGCTGCTCCTAGCCTCATGTTGAATTGAGCGTCCGCTTTTTGCGTACGCTTGTCCTCGCGATAGGCGGCTCACTCCGCCCTCCTCTTCTCCCTCTCCGCCCTCCTTTGCGCGTAGAACTCGCGCTCGTTGATGATGTCCTGCGGGAAGCATTGGTGCCACAGTGCCATGGCTTCCTCGTCCATCTCAGCGATGCCGAGACGGTGCTCCCGCCTCCAGTTGTCGCGACGATCCTCGTCGGTGATAAGCCACGGCAGAGGCGCGAGCTCATGCGCCCGCTCCCGCGTCGGCACATTGGGGAAGTTCAATGTTCTATGAGGCCATTGGAGGAGCCACGCCGCCGCGTCGTACGCGCGGGCGGCCTCGTTGGCCGTGCCGAAATTGCCGAGGCCAGGGCGCGTCCTGCGGAACTGGATCTCGGCGGAGAAGACGCCGGAGGGGCGCGCGCGCGGATGCCGCGGTATCCCCAAGTTTCCCGGCGACGGGGCGACATGGTGGCGCGGCGGCGGCGAGGCGAGAAAGAGCGGGGAGAGAGCGGTGGCGAGGCGCAGAACGGTGGCGAGGCGCAGAGCGTGGAGAGAGCTGTGGCGAGGCACAGAACAGGGAGAGAGCGGTGGAAAGGCACAGAGCGGTGGGAGGGCGTTGGATTTTATAAAGCGCGCCGGACGCCACGCGCCAAAACTAGCACGCGCCCGGCCGCTTTTTCCCCCGCGCGCGCGATCCTTTCCCGACGTCCCTGCTATCTCTACTCTCTTCTCTACTGTTATATTTATTTTATATTTTATATTTATCTCTACTCTCTAATCTTTTAAGAAACAGAGTTGGTGATGATGGTGTGCCTGCCATCCTACAATATAGGCCGTCCGATTTATATCCGACGGATAGGAAGGAAACTATGGCAATTTTGTAGAAAGATACCCACACCCCTCTCCAGATTTGCAAATAAGGCCTTCCCTCGTTCATCCTTTTCTCCCACAAGATAAACTACTCATACAAATGCATCTTGATGTTCCGTGCAACGCATGGGCATCTTGCTAGTTGTAAAAAACTTTCCATCATTTGCCACACTACCGATTGCAGTTGAAGAACCTACCCAAGCAAAGCGCGATACAGGAGCGACGCACAATTACAAGTTGATATTCTGTTGGACAATGGAGGCTATAACCAATTACTTTTACGGGAACAATAGCAACCAGGAAATTTGAGGTAGGTATGAACAAAATTGGAACTACACATGTACTGCTAAGTGATTCAATACACACTTACCAATCGAGGAGGAGAACGATGGTCGCGGCGGCCTCTGTGCATCATGGTCGGCAACGGGAGTTAGTTCATTGTCCACGACGGTGATGCTTCTGCGCTTGGCGTCGGCTTCCGGGAAGCAGACCCGAGACCGTGGAAGACGGTGCCGGGGAAGAGGCTCCATGTACGACGACGGCGGTGGACCAGCTCCAGTGCGGCGTACGAGGTCGTATGAGGCATATGCGCTGCGGTGGACGAGTGCGCAGATGTAGAAGGGGAGGAGCACGAAGGCTGCGGTGCCGTGGAGAAGTCTATTTTGCGGTGGGGATATAAAATGGGGAGTATTCATGTGTACTACTCTAGGTGCCAGGGTGGGGTTGGCTGGGTAGGGTGAACCTGAAGTTACAAAAACAGCCCCCTACCAAGCATCATCTGTAGGTCTGTTCCGAAGGCTATGATGGTAACTTCGCACTACTCGAATCAGGCCGCGGGAGATTTTCCCGCCGACCTCAAAAAATTTGTGACACTGAACTCCCCGTGTGGCGTGTTGGGTGATTGGGCTAAGCAACTAGCGAGTAGTACTAGTAACTACTAGTACTCCCTACGTTTTTATTAACTCTGCATATTAGGTTTGACCAAAGTCAAAATTCCTAAAGTTTGACCAAGTTTATAGAAATATATAAACATTTACCATAACAAATATGTATGATATGAAAGTACATTCAATAATGAATCTAATGGTATTTATTTGTTATTGTATATGTTAATATTTTTTGTTATAAACTTTCTGAGAGTTTACGAAACTTGACTTTGACCAATGCTAATACGCGGACTTAAATAAAAACGGAGGGAGTACACATTTGTTTTCTTAGTTTGTAGTGAATTAATCATTTGTTGTAATTGTGAAATAAATATACTAGGCTACTGACTTCGAATGTAATGGTCTATACAATTCAATAGTTACAATCGTTGTTGAATTACAAGATGTATACGAGGTCTATAGTACTTCACAATATGCTCAAACTCACATAATCCTAGTCAAATGAGAATCTAAATGCATTTCATTGTTATTACTTTGTAGGATGCAACAAAACTAACCATAACTCTACATCATCCATTATAAAAGCAACATTTTGAACACATCCCAATGTGTGAATGAAACATGTAGAGAGAGCTTGCGAAGATGGAGCAGATAGGGCGGGAAAGATTGTATGTATGTGGACGAGAGAGTAGGAGAAAAACCTAACGAGAGAGAGAGATAGAGAGAGGACGAAGTTAGGTCTGTGAGAAAGTTGGAGACATGTAATATACGTGAAATGTGTGTGCATCCGGATTCTGTACACGTGGAAGGAGGAGAGACAACAGGTTTGATGAAAGAGCTAGAAAAACATGGAAGAGAGGGGAAGGATCTCATGGGTTGAGGGATTGATAATTTTGTGCGGGGGACAGAGGGATTGGTAATTTTGTGCGGGGGAGAGAGGGGGGAGTCAGTCAATCGTCGTCACATCATCCTACTTCCAAATGGCCCCGCATTCTCTAGTGCAGTGTGGTCGCCGTCTTCGATCTCCTCGATGCGCTCTTTGAAGATTGAGGTGTTGTGCATGCTGGGGTGCAGAGAAGCACAAGTGAGAGTGGTTGCCATATAACCTTGGATGGGGATGAATTGTGTGCTCGGGGGAGGGGGAGTGTGTGTGCGGTGTGTGTGTGTGTGTCAGATATTGAGAGAAATCAAACCTATGGAGAGAAATGTGTGTGTATGTGACGGAAAGCTACATGCTAAATAGGGTTTTCACGAAGAGATTGTGCGTGCGAGATAGAGAGCGATGTGTGGGCCTTGAGGTGGGCAGGGGCCGGGTGAGGGTGTCAAAATGTGTGCGTTGATGCATGTGTTACAAGCAATCGTGCGAGGGACGGACGAATAGAGAGAGATGGTTGTTGTGTTACGGATGCTCTTCTCTCTCTCTCACACACACACACACGCACACACACACACAAGTAAAATAGAAGATTATTCTCTCATGTATACACAACATATCAGAATCAGTCGGATCGTGAAGACGTACGACTACATCAACCGCGTTGTGCTAACGCTTCCGCTTTCGGTCTACGAGGGTACGTCACTCTCCCCTCTTGTTGCTATGCATCACCATGATCTTGCGTGTGTGTAGGAAATTTTTGAAATTACTACATTCCCCAACAGTGGTATCAGAGCATGGTTTTATGCGTAGATGTTATATGCACGAGTAGAACACAAGTGAGTTGTGGGCGATACAAGTCATACTGCTTACCAGCATGTCATACTTTGGTTCAGCGGTATTGTTGGATGAAGCGGCCCGGACCGACATTACGCGTACGCTTACGCGAGACTGGTTCTACCGACGTGCTTTGCACACAGGTGGCTGGCGGGTGTCAGTTTCTCCAACTTTAGTTGAACCGAGTGTGGCTACGCCCGGTCCTTGAGAAGGTTAAAACAGCACTAACTTGACGAACTATCGGTGTGGTTTTGATGCGTAGGTAAGAACGGTTCTTGCTCAGCCCGTAGCAGCCACGTAAAACTTGCAACAACAAAGTAGAGGACGTCTAACTTGTTTTTGCAAGGCATGTTGTGATGTGATATAATCAAGACATGATGCTATATTTTATTGTATGAGATGATCATGTTTTGTAACCGAGTTATCGGCAACTGGCAGGAGCCATATGGTTGTCGCTTTATTGTATGTAATGCAATCGCCCTGTAATGCTTTACTTTATCACTAAGCGGTAGCGATAGTCATAGAAGCATAAGTTGGCGAGACGACAACGATGCTACGATGGAGATCAAGGTGTCACGCCGGTGACGATGGTGATCATGACGGTGCTTCGGAGATGGAGATCACAAGCACAAGATGATGATGGCCATATCATATCACTTATATTGATTGCATGTGATGTTTATCTTTTTATGCATCTTATCTTGCTTTGATTGACAGTAGCATTATAAGATGATCTCTCACTAAATTTCAAGATAAAAGTGTTCTCCCCGAGTATGCACCGTTGCGAAAGTTCTTCGTGCTGAGACACAATGTGATGTGATAGGCTCTACGTTCAAATACAACGGGTGCAAAACAGTTGCACACGTGGAATACTCAGGTTAAACTTGACGAGCCTAGCATATGTAGATATGGCCTCGGAACACTGAGACCGAAAGGTCGAGCGTGAATCATATAGTAGATATGATCAACATAGTGATGTTCACCATTGAAACTACTCCATATCACATGATCACTTAGAGGATTAGAGGGATGTCTATCTAAGTGGGAGTTCTTAAGTAATATGATTAATTGAACATTAATTTATCATGAACTTAGTCCTGGTAGTATTAGCATATCTATGTTGTAGATCAATAGCTCGCGTTTAGCTCCCCTGTTTTAATTTTGATATGTTCCTAAAGAAAAACTATGTTGAAAGATGTTAGTAGCAATGATGCGGACTTGGTCCGTGATCTGAGGTTTATCCTCATTGTTGCACAGAAAAATTATGTCCTTGATGCACTGCTAGGTGATAAACCTATTGCAGGAGCAGATGCATATGTTATGAACGTTTGGCTAGCTCAATATGATGACTACTTGATAGTTTAGTGCACCATGCTTAACGGCTTAGAATCGGGACTTCAAAGACGTTTTGAACGTCATGGACCATATGAGATGTTCCAGAAGTTGAAATTAATATTTCAAGCAAATACCCGAGTTGAGAGGTATGAAGTCTCCAACAAGTTCTATAGCTAAAAGATGGAGGAGAATAGCTCAAGCAGTGAGCATGTGCTCGGATTGTCTGGGTACTACAATCGCTTGAATCAAGTGGGAGTTAATCTTCCAGATAAAATAGTGATTGACAGAATTCTCTAGTCACCATCACCAAGTTAGTAGAACTTCGTGATGAACTATAGTATGCAAGGGATGACGAAAACAATTCCCGAGCTTTTCGTGATGATGAAATCGATGAAGGTAGAAATCAAGAAAGAGCATCAAGTGTTGATGGTTGACAAGACCACTAGTTTCAAGGAAAAGGGCAAAGGGAAGAAGGGGAACTTCAAGAAGAACGGCAAGCAAGTTGCTGCTCAAGTAAAGAAGCCCAAGTCTAGACCTAAGCCTGAGACTAAGTGCTTCTACTGCAAAGGGACTGGTCACTGGAAGCAGAAATGCCCCAAGTATTTGGCGGATAAGAAGGATGGCAAAGTGAACAAAGGTATATTTGATATACATGTTATTGATGTGTGCCTTACTAGTGTTTATAGCAACCCCACAGTATTTGATACTAGTTCAGTTGCTAAGATTAGTAACTCGAAACGGGAGTTGCAGAATGAACAGAAACTAGTTAAGGGCGAGGTGACGATGTGTGTTGGAAGTAGTTCCAAGATTGATATGATCATCATCGCACACTCCCCATACTTTCGGGATTAGTGTTGAACCTAAATAAGTGTTATTTGGTGTTTGCGTTGAGCATGAATATGATTTGGTCATGTTTATTGCAATACGGTTATTCATTTAAGTTAGAGAATAATTTTTTTTCTGTTTACATGAATAAAACCTTCTATGGTCATACACCCAATGAAAATAGTTTGTTGGATCTCGATTGTAGTGATACACATATTCATAATATTGAAACCAAAAGATGCAAAGTTAATAATGATAGTGCAACTTATTTGTGGCACTGCCGTTTAGGTCATATTGGTGTAAAGCGCATGAAGAAACTCCATGCTGATGGGCTTTTGGAATCACTTGATTATGAATCATTTGATGCTTGCGAACCATGCCTCTTGGGCAAGATTACTAAGACTCCGTTCTCCGGAACAATGGAGCGAGAAACTGACTTATTGGAAATAATACATACTAATTTATGCGGTCCGATGAGTGTTGAGGCTCGCGGCAAGTATCATTATTTTCTGACCTTCACAGATAATTTGAGCAGATATGGGTATATCTACTTGATGAAACATAAGTCTGAAACATTTGAAAAGTTCAAAGAATTTCAGAGTGAAGTGGAAAATCATCGTAACAAGAAACTAAAGTTTCTACGATCTGATCGTGGAGGAGAATATTTGAGTTACGAGTTTCGCCTTCAATTAAAACGATGTGGAATAGTTTCACAAATTCATGCCACCTGGAACACCACAGCATAATGGTGTGTCCGAACGTCATAACCGTACTTTATTGGATATAGTGCAATCTATGATGTCTCAAACCGATTTACCACTATCGTTTTGGGGTTATGCATTGGAGACAGCTGCATTCACGTTAAATAGGGCACCTTCTAAATCCGTGGAGACGACACCATATGAACTGTGGTTTTGCAAGAAACCAAAGTTGTCGTTTCTTAAAGTTTGGGGTTGCGATGATTATGTGAAAAAGTTTCATCCTGATAAGCTTAAACCCAAATCGGAGAAATGTGTCTTCATCGGATACCCAAAGGAAACTGTTGGGTACACCTTCTATCACAGATCCGAAGGCAAGACATTTGTTGCTAAGAATGGATCCTTTCTAGAGAAGGAGTTTCTCTCGAAAGAAGTGAGTGGGAGGAAAGTAGAACTTGATGAGGTAACTGTACCTGCTCCCTTATTGGAAAGTAGTTCATCACAGAAATCTGTTCATGTGACTCCTACACCAATTAGTGAGGAAGCTAATTGAAAGAACATGTGGTGCCCCCATGTTTGGTTTTGGTAATTGACGACAATCTCTATGGACTAATGGTTGCCTTGAGTTATATTTGAAGGTTTTGTCCATAGGCTTTTCTTGGAGTACATGTGTTGGTTTCAGGGAGAGTTTGTGTTGACCAAGGTGCTATTAAGGAATTATCCAAAGATTCGTCATGTGAGAGTTGAGCTTATTGCAAGCATGTCTTGAAGAAGAAGATTGTGTGATCATTCATGTTTACCTTCAAGACATCATCCAAATGAAGAGAGTTGGAAAGATTCTAGGTTGATCAAGACTAAGTCAAGAGTGAATCAAGTTGATCAACTCACAAAGCGTAGAAGATGTACCGAGAGGGATCAAGTGATCCCATGGTATGGTAAGCATTGTCCATTGTGCTTTGTGTACTAACCCATGGTCTATGTGAGAGTTCTATGTGGGGTTAGGTACGTGTTCATGGGCTTGCGTCAAGAGGAAGATATCACTCAACCCATGGAGAGGATGACATCAAGTGGTGATCGTCATCAAGATTGCCGTGTGCAAGTTCAAGTGGAGCATCATGAAGAGATCAAGTTCTTGAAGCTTGCCTTCCATTGTGGTGACAATGGACTTGTGAAGATGTGCCGAAGAGTGGCTCACCCATAGTGGACTATGGGGGAGTAATCATCTAGTCTTCATCGAGCCAACGCAATCAAGAAAGGTGGTCCAACTTGAGGGAGTCAAGATCGTCATCATCTAGCTCAAGTGGACCATGTGCAAGGCAAAGGTTTGCCCTTGATAGGTTTTCTATTTTACCGGTCTCATGGTGGTAGTTGGGAGACCGGGTTATAGGATCGATAGCCGTACTATCAAGGGGGACTCTCAAGTGAGTAGCTTGATCGCATCGTTCATCGAGAGCTCAAACCATTGCATCCTTGCATCATGTTTCTTGGTTCTTGTTTGGTTCTCTTTGTGAGTCTTAGAGCTTATGGTCATCTTGATGACAAGCTTGAGTTCATCGAAAACGGAGTTTGCATGCGTCTTCTATGATGTTTTCGATGTTGGATGTTTTACCGATCTTATCCGAGGAAGGGTTCTCACCATTTTCTTTTGGGCCTTTTCTCATTTGCTTCTTATCGGTATTTCTATCAAGATTGTGTTAGCCCTTGTCGCTAGCTTTCCAACAAACTTGGTTTCGTCGAATTCGGAGTCCGTTTGCAGAAGTTGTGTCAGTTTTGGTGTCCTTTAAAGGGGCTGCTGCGGATGTAATTTTTTAGTACCGCTCTTGTGAGCGGTACTACCGCTTGGAGCGGTACTACCGCGGCTCCTGAGCGGTAGTACAGCTCCAGAGCTGTACTACCGCAGCTCCTAAGCGGTAGTACCGCTCCGGACCAAAATCTCGTGTTTTGCTCAGCGGAAGTAGGCACGGAAGTATTTTTTTTGTACCGCTCGCAAGCAGTAGTACCGCTACCACTTGCGGTAGTACCGTGAGGTCGAGCGGTAGTACCGTGGGGACGAGCGGTAGTACCGCTCCGGCGGTTCTACTGGCCTTTTGCCTCCTCGCTGTTGTTTTTCAAAGGGGTACTACCTCCTTAGCGGTAGTACCGCTCCTTGGAACGGTAGTACCGCTCTGTGCGGGCTGTGAGCAGAACGGTTGGATTTTTTCCCACCTATAAAAGGAGGTCTTCTTCCCCATTGAACCTTATCCTTTGAGCTCGTGTTCTTCCCCCATTGTTGACCTTCTTCGAGCTTGCTAACTCTCAATCCCTTCATGGATTCTTGCTAGTTTTTGAGGGAAAAGAGAGAGGAGATCTAGATCCACATTTCCACCAATCACTTTCTCCTCTATGTGAGGGGAACCCCTTGGATCTAGATCTTGGAGTTCTTGGTGTTCTCCTTCTTGTTCTTCCTCTCATTTTCTTCCCTAGCATTAGTTGCTTCGGTGGGATTTGAGAGAGAAAGACTTGGGCACTCCGTGTGCCCTTGCCATTGCATTTGGTGCATCGGTTTGAGTTCTCCACGGTGATACGTGGAAGTTACAAGTTGAGAAGCTTATTACTCTTGGGTGCTTGGTACCCTTGTGCTTGTTCCTCTTGGGTGCTTGGGCGCCCTAGACGGTTGGTGGTGTTCGGAGCTCAATCATTGTGGTGTAAAGCTCCGGGGAAGCGTCGGGGTCTCCAATTAGGTTGTGGAGATCGCCCCGAGCAATTTGACGGGTTCCGGTGACCGCCCCCAAGGGTTGCCAAAGTGTACGGGTTCGGTGACCGCCCTCAAGGGTCCCTTAGTGGAATCACGACATCTTGCATTGTGCGAGGGCGTGAGGAGATTACGGTGGCCCTAGTGGCTTCTTGGGGAGCATTGTGCCTCCACACCGCTCCAAACGGAGATTAGCATCCGCAAGGGTGTGAACTTCGGGATACATCATCGTCTCCGCGTGCCTCGGTTATCTCTTACCCGAGCCCTTTACTTATGCACTTTACTTTGTGATAGCCATATTGTTTCTTGTCATATATCTTGCTATCACCTAAGTAGTTTTTCTTGCTTAGCATAAGTTGTTGGTGCACATAGGTGAGCCTAGTTGTTGTAGGTTTTGTGCTTGACAAATTAACCGCTAGGTTTATTCCGCATTTGTTCAAGCCTCAACCGTAATTATTTTAAAGCGCCTATTCACCCCCCTCTAGGCGACATCCACGATCTTTCACTAATGATGATGATCATGTAACTTCAGATCAAGTTACTACCAAACCTCGTAGGTAAACCAGAGTGAGATCTGCACCAGAGTGGTACGGTAATCCTGTTCTGGAGGTCATGTTACTTGACCATGACGAACCTACGAACTATGAGGAAGCGGTGATGAGCCCAGATTCCGCAAAATGGCTTGAGGCCATGAAATCTGAGATGGGATCCATGTATGAGAACAAAGTGTGGACTTTGTTTGACTTGCCCGATGATCGGCAAGCCATAGAAAATAAATGGATCTTCAAGAGGAAGACGGACGCTGATAGTAGTGTTACTATCTGCAAAGCTCGAATTGTCGCAAAAGGTTTTCGACAAGTTCAAGTTGTTGACTACGATGAGTTTTTCTCACTCGTAGCGATGCTTAAGTCTGTCCGAATCATGTTAGCAATTGCTGCATTTTATGAAATCTGGCAAATGGATAAACAAAACTGCATTCCTTAATGGATTTCTTAAAGAAGAGTTGTATATGATGCAACCAGAAGGTTTTGTCGATCCTAAAGATGCTAACAAAGTGTGCAACGCTCCAGCGATCCATCTTTGGACTGGTGCAAGCCTCTCGGAGTTGGAATAAACGTTTTGATAGTGTGATCAAAGCATATGGTTTTATACAGACTTTTGGAGAAGCCTGTATTTACAAGAAAGTGAGTGGGAGCACTACAGCATTTCTGATAAATATATGTGAATGACATATTGTTGATCGGAAATAATGTAGAATTTTCTGGAAAGCACAAAGGAGTATTTGAAAGGAGTTTTTCAAATAAAGACCTCGGTGAAGCTGCTTACATATTGAGCATAAAGATCTATAGAGATAGATCAAGACGCTTGATAAGTTTTTTCAATGAGTACATACCTTGACAAGATTTTGAAGTAGTTCAAAATAGAACAGTCAAAGAAAGAGTTCTTGCCTGTGTTACAAGGTGTGAAATTGAGTAAGACTCAAAGCCCGACCACGACAGAAGATAGGAAGAGAATGAAAGTCATTCCCTATGCCTTGGCCATAGGTTCTATAAAGTATGCCATGTTGTGTACCAGATCTATTGTATACCCTACAGTGATTTTGGCAAGGGAGTACAATAGGGATCTAGGAGTAGATCACTGGATAGCGGTCAAAATTATCCTTAGTGGAATAAGGATATGTTTCTCGATTATGGAGGTGACAAAAGGTTCGTCGTAAAGGGTTACGTCAATGCAAGTTTTGACACTGATCCAGATAACTCTAAGTCTCAATCTGGATACATATTGAAAGTGGGAGCAATTAGCTAGAGTAGCTCCATGCAGAGCATTGTTGACATAAAAATTTGCAAAATACATACGGATCTGAATGTGGCAGACCCGTAGACTAAACTTCTCTCACAAGCAAAACATGATCACACCTTAGTACTCTTTGAGTGTTAATCACATAGCGATCTGAACTAGATTATTGACTCTAGTAAACCCATTGGGTGTTGGTCACAAGACGACGTGAACTATGGGTGTTAATCACATGGTGATGTGAACTATTGGTGTTAAATCACATGGCGACATGAACTAGATTATTGACTCTAGTGCAAGTGGGAGACTGAAGGAAATATGCCCTAGAGGCAATAATAAAGTTATTATTTATTTCCTTATTTCATGATAAATGTTTATTATTCATGCTAGAATTGTATTAACCGGAAACATAATACTTGTGTGAATACATAGACAAACAGAGTGTCACTAGTATGCCTCTACTTGACTAGCTCGTTGATCAAAGATGTTTATGTTTCCTAGCCATTGACATGAGTTGTCATTTGATTAACGGGATCACATCATTAGGAGAATGATGTGATTGACTTGACCCATTCCTTTAGCTTAGCACTTGATCGTTTAGTATTCTGCTATTGCTTTCTTCATGACTTATACATGTTCCTATGACTATGAGATTATGCAACTCCCGTTTACCGGAGGAACACTTTGTGTGCTACCAAACGTCACAACATAACTGGGTGAATATAAAGGTGCTCTACAGGTGTCTCCAAAGGTACTTGTTGGGTTGGCGCATTTCGAGATTAGGATTTGTCACTCCGATTGTCGGAGAGGTATCTCTGGGCCCACTCGGTAATGCACATCACTATAAGCCTTGGAAGCATTGTAACTAATGAGTTAGTTGTGTGATGATGTATTACGGAATGAGTAAAGAGACTTGCCGATAACGAGATTGAACTAGGTATTGAGATACCGACGATCGAATCTCGGGCAAGTAACATACTGATGACAAGGGAACAATGTATGTTGTTATGCGGTTTGACCGATAAAGATCTTCGTAGAATATGTGGGAGCCAATATGAGCATCCAGGTTCCGCTATTGGTTATTGACCGGAAACGTGTCTCGGTCATGTCTACATAGTTCTCGAACCCGTAGGGTCCGCACGCTTAATGTTCGGTGACGATTTGTATTATGAGTTTATGTGTTTTGATGTACCTAAGGTAGTTCGGAGTCCCGGATGAGATCGGGCACATGACGAGGAGTCTCGAAATGGTCGAGATGTAAAGATCGATATATTGGACGACTATATTTGGACATCGGAAAGGTTCCGAGTGGTTCCGGTATTTTTCGGAGTACCGGGGAGTTACGGGAATACGGGGAAAGAAGTATATGGGCCTTATTGGGCTTTAGGGGAGAGAGAGAGGCAGGCTGCGCGCCCCCCAATGACTAGTCCGAATTGGACTAGGGGGAGGGGCGGCGCCCCCTCCTTTCTTCTCTTCTCTCTTCCCCTTCCTTGTCTCCTACTCCTACTACTTGGAAGGGGAGGAATCCTACTCCCACTGGGAGTAGGACTCCTCCAGGGCGCGCCATAGGGGCCGGCCCTCTCCCCCTCCTCCACTCCTTTATATACGTGGACAGGGGGGCACCCTAGAACACACAAGTTGATCTGTTGATCTATTCCAGCCGTGTGCGGTGCCCCCCTCCACCATATTCCTCCTCGGTCATATCGTAGCGGTGCTTAGGCGAAGCCCTGCATCGGTAGCAACATCATCACCGTCATCATGCCGTCGTGCTGACGGAACTCTCCCGTGAAGCTCTGCTGGATCGGAGTTCGCGGGACGTCATCGAGCTGAACGTGTGCTGAACTCGGAGGTGCCGTACGTTCGGTACTTGGATCGGTCGGATCGTGAAGACGTACGCCTACATCAACCGCGTTGTGCTAACGCTTCCGCTTTCGGTCTACGAGGGTACTTGGACAACACTCTCCCCTCTCGTTGCTATGCATCACCATGATCTTGCGTGTGCGTAGGAAATTTTTGAAATTACTACGTTCCCCAACAAAAGGTTCGGTGGATGTCCTTCGAGCGCGATACGGTGATGCACCATTCGATCAACCGCGCGGCCACGGTTCACGCGCTTGCACAGGATTCCGTATCGTGGATGTGGTAACTAATATAAGCGCTGCCTCAGTCTAATGTTTATGTGTACTAGTACGGTCTTCTTTTAAGTTTGAACAACCCTATACAAAACAAAACTAAGCTCCCATGCGCGCACTCATCAATATGCCGCCGCCACAATTGTGCATGCCAGCGCGCGCCTGCTTCGGCCAACCATTTCTCGCCCATCACCGCCGTGTCGCCGCCATCCCTATGCCATGAAGCCGAAGGCTCGCCCGCTCATGTCGTCTACAGTCCCTCCTCGCTATGCCGCCGCGCTGCCAAGCATGCAAGCAACTGGTGGAGCCGCGTCTATGCACGCAGAGTACGCAGAGGAGGGCGAGCGCGTGCTCCAGCATGCTGGCGAGGAGGAACTAGCGTGTCATTGTCGTCTGCGCCCACGCGGAGGAGGCGTGCATGGTGGCTGTCGCGGCGGAAGTCGGTCGCGCCCGCGCCGAGCCCGCAAGCCGGGTGCGGACACGGAATATACCTTTGAGACCTTGAATGCCACGTGGATCCTGCAATCTGAAGGAGCAATTTGGGTCAGTCGACTCTTGTGAGCCGTTGGATGCAACATGGATGGCTAGAAGGGCTTCTTCAACCTCCGAAATTGATGCACTGTTCATCTTCTCAGCCCGCCACACGCCTAACCGCCTACCGCCACCGCCCCGCCCTCCCCTAAACCGCCTGCCACCGCCATGCTCCCCCCACCCCCGCCATCCGTTTAATCCTGGGCACGATCCATTTTTTCCGGTGAACTGCATTCCACACCCAACACTCATAAGATAGATCATGGGCACCCTGCCACCCTAATATAGATACTGGGGTAGCTTCTCTGCCGTCTTCTTCCTTCGCTCCGTCGAACTTCTTTCACAAATCGACTGACCCAAATTATACTACTAGTACGAACGTATTAAGTACAGTAGGAACACGAAGATACGAGCAGTAGTACCAACTCCAAGAAGAACAGTAGTAAGACATAGTACTAGTACTACTGTACGTACTAAAGAGTTAAAATAACGAGAAAGAACATAAAGTTCAAATAACAAGAAAGAACATAAACATAGTTCTGCTGGGGGGCTCAGCACAACACACCCCTAAAATAAAACTAAGCAACTAGTCCGCTTGACACTGCAGTAGAACCAGCATGAGCGACGGCACTGCCACCTTACTCGGAGTCCGAGTCCACCTCCTCGACTTCATCCTCGTCCCTCTTCCTCTTCCTCTTCGCCGACGCTTCTTTGCTTGAACCGGACACTGGGCTCTGCTTCTTCATCCAACCCTTGTAGATATTTAAACAAAGGTAGGCATCCATTGCTGCGTACAGGATGTGATCTTCATCTGTTGTCTTCGACTCCCATGCATAATGAAACTCGTGGTGAGGTTTCTTCAGTTTAGCGTACAAAGGATCAATCATGGCTGCTGCCAGGGTCAGCATTGAAGGCTGAGAGGAGGACACCAGGCTTGCCTTCTGGAGATTGAAGGGCTGGCCTACAACGAGGCCTATCCGACACAGGACATCCCTGTCGTTCCTAAAGTCTACAGTAATGAATTTTACTCTTTCGTCCTTGAGGTAGTTCTTAAAATCCTGGATCAACATCGGCATGGCATATGTGGTAGACCAAGCACACATTATTTACGCAAACCTGGATCACAGCAGGCTTCTTCTTCTCTGCCTCCTTTAGAATCTTCTCTCTTTCCAGGACTGTGCTGTACTCAACATCTAGCCCAGCGACCCACTCATCCTTTGAACTATTGAACATGCGTAGGAAGCGAGCAAGGCATGCTTTCATCGTCGCGGATCCACGGGTGTAGATGACGATGAACTCATCGTCGTTGATAGCTCTAACCTGGTACTCAGCGGCGACCATGGAGATTTGGGAGGCCATGGATTTTGGAGGAGGGTTAGGAGAAGTTGAACTGGTGTAATGTGAAAGGACGGGACGACTGGGAGCGAACTATTGTAAGGTAGAAGATGGGAACGAGTAGGGCGTGCGAACAGCATGGGGTTGTTGGCTTGCCCAGTGGATAAATGGCTGCAAGCCCCCAAAGAGTTATCAGGTACTATGCAAGACCCACTAGATGTCATGTCTACTAGACCCATATCGTAGGCCTGACGGTATAGCTTCTGCCTGTTCATGCGCCATGCCGACGCGTGGATGTAACTTCACATAATTTCGTCAACCGTCGTGCCTCCCATGATCTTCGCCTCCCTCGCGTGGTCGCGCCATTTGAGACTTCGACCGGCAATAAATGAGCAATTTTTTTGCCTACTCCACATGCATGATACTCCCTCTGGTCCTTTTTACTTCCATCAACCGTTTGCAAAGTTTTTGACCAAATTTATACTAAAAATATCAATATCTACAATACTGATTATAATGAGTATAAAAACTACGTTTTATAATGAGTACAAAAACATTGATTTGACATTGTGAATGTTGATACATTTTTCTATAAGTTTGGTCAAAGTAGAGGTACATTGACTTTAGACAAAACTTAAATGCACAATGCAGACTAGTTCCTCCGTTCAGGTGCGTGCCATGTCCTATCTAGTCATCACAACAAGGTTAGCTATTAGAGTACTACTACCTCCCTTCTACTCCTAGTTTAAAGGGCTCGATTCGAAAATTTCACCTACTCTTACCAAGATAGAGGCGGTGGAATAGTTTTTGTAGTGGTTTCTAGAGTCTGGACTCCATCTTTAGAATCTTCGCCGCCGCCGGCAAGAATGCAAGGAGATGAACCAGAAAGGAAATGAGGCTAGAATGAGTAGTTCCGTATTTTATACTGTGGCAGAGGTGGGTAAATATAAGCTATACCTCCGGTGACAAGGCCATGTCTCAATGCGCACACATCTCAGCCGTTGGTTCCAACTAGATCGAACGGCTCACGTTGTCCAGAGGCAGACACACCATCACCACAAATTGAGATTTTTATAGGAGTATAAGTAATAAATATATATAGTAGAAAATAGAGATAGGAGTCGAGATAGAGAGTAGAGATTAGTCAATATTCACTTTAGGCTACTCATAGTAGAAAGTATCATATACTAGTATCATGTGCGTGATACTAGTGTATGATACGGGACTACCTTTATAGTGCCATGTATGACACAAAGTAGCATAGTATTTAACATGATACGATATCTACCTATGTTACTCTAACCCCCCTCTCTTCTTTAATTCTTTGTCACATCAGCATGTTTGCTATTCCCGTGTGCATGATACCAACTAGTAAGATACCACATTACCACCACTATGGCTAGCCTTAATCATCGCATGCAATAATTTAGTGCACCTTGAAATCTGAACGCCTGCTTGACTCTCCTTCTCCCTCCGGTAGTCCCACCACTCCACCCCGTGTGGAAAAAGTCTGCATGCATGACTCTCCTCCCCCCGCGCTCGTCCAATCCGTTGTGACCAGCAATATTTCCACCCCTTCCCTCCCCCGTAATTTACTCCAACGAATATGCCCACGTAGCTATTACGTTAATCACGCAACATATCTTACGGGACGCTGCTTCAGTTACTTAACTGCAGGTGCATTGGGTCACTGACATGTGGGCCCAACAAGCGTCTGGCCCACATGTCAGTGACGCAACTGGACCTCCAGTTAAGTCAGTTTAGGTCAATCCATATCTTACGTAGGTGTGCCATTGCTTGCTATAAATACTGCGGCTCCCACGGCATACGGAAGAACGCTCACGTTCATCGCTATCTCCTCCCCCACCCTCTCACGTCAACCACCATGGCATCGCCCCTGCCAAGCCCTAGGCACCCCTCGCTGCACCGCGCGGACGGTCACGCGTCGCCGTTCCGTTCCTCGCTGCCACTAGTCGAGGAGGACATGTCGGTGTTCCGCTCCTCGCCGCGACGCGTCGAGGTGGACGCGTCGGCGTTCCCAATCCTGCCAGCACGCGCGCCGGAGGACGCGTCGGCTCCCTGCTACAAGGAGAACGCCGCGCCACCCGTCGCCCCCCCCAGCCTTGAGGAGCTTTGGGAAGAAATGGATGTTGCCTTGTGGGAGGCTTTGCCTCCAGCAGAGCGCGCCGAAATAGAGGCGGAGAAGAAGGCCGAGGAAGAGAAGCGCGCCGCGGGGCAAGCTGCCTGGCAGGCCTATGTCGCGTCCGAGAGAGTCAGGCAATTGGCTCTTTGGTAGAAGGCTTGTGCGAGGGCCGTGAGGGTGGTGGAGGACGTCTATGCCAAACCCTTGAGTGCAATCGGGCCCAATCGCCTCATCTACGCTTGGCGGTACATGGACCGGGTGCATGCTTCCAGTGAGGAGGAGTACCTGTTGGCACCGGATCACCACACCAGTGAGATCACGCTCGCCCGCCGGCAAGCTGCCAATCAGCACCTCGCGAGTTGTGAGGCTGAGGAAGAGGCGTTGTGTCGGCGCGCTGGGAAACGGCCACGCATCAGGGCACTCGTGGCGCGCCGCAAGCGCTCTTGCGAGCGTCGTGGCTTTTATTAGGAATATAATTTAGTTTCATAAGGCGATCTCATTAGTTTTGAGACGCAAATGATAAATCTCGAACGTTCGTGAATTATTAGAGTCCTTAATTAAGTATGTATAAAAGGAAAAGTTTGGAAACCTTGTGTATCCGTACGCATTTTGTAAGTACGTGCTTATAGCACAAACTTTACTATATACTATTGCACTACACGTCTCTCTCTATATATGCTTGTAGACTATGCTACTCCCTCCGTCCAGGTGAATAAGTCATGTTTGGTTGTGCACTGTGACCAAGAACGAGGGAAGACTTATACACCTAGACGGAGGGAGTACTACTATTACTTATGTACGTGCAAATGCACGTTTTAACATTACGATGCGGTTTTTGTAAAAGTAGAAAACAACACTAGTCAAGCTTGTGAAACGATTCAATGCAAAACAAATGCAAAAATGCTCGTTTGATTGTTTACTTTTAGCTTCCTTCTTTGTGGTTATTTATGTATCGTACTTTGTACGGAGTATCTCACTGGTCGGGAAGGCATGAAATTCCCAAACCGCTTCCTACACCCTGTATCGAATTTTTTGCCTATCAAGTTGTGCTGTGTTGGAATTCCAACTTGAGTACTACTACTAGGAGTACCAGGGGCCAGTTCTTTTAGGCTTCTAGATTAGTGATCCCATAACTACTACCTCTGTCCTGGTTTATTGGTCCCCATTGTAATCTGTGTCAAATTTTGACCATAAATTTAACTAATGAAATGTTTGTGCATGTCACATGCACTAACATTTTATTAGTTAAATCTTTGGTCTAAATTTAGCACAAATTACAATGGTGACGAATAAACCAGGACGGAGGTACTAGTAGTACTTTAGAAGCCCGAATAAATGAGTGAGGCACCTTAATGTTACTCTCCACTGTGACTAGTCTTATGGGAAAAGCTGGGGAAGAGACGGCTTATTTTTTAAGCCGCCAAAAGAACTGGCCCTAGGAGTAGTAGCTAGGGATACTAGGAGTGGTAGCTAGGGATCGAGTGTGCAAGATGAACCAGAGAAAGTAAATGCAAAGAGATGAAATGCAAAAAAGACGGAGGAATGTGATGGTTGCTTGTCCGTTTATTTTACCATGCCACTTATTACTGGGAGTGGTTGGGTTTTGTGATATGACGGCTTTACTGCCGTGCCACGAGCGGGGTGAGACTCCTGTGCAGCGCCGCCCTCTACAGTAGTACTACATCGGTCATGGTTTATTAGTCCCCCATTGAATTTGACTGAAGATTTAACTGACAAAATGTTAGTGCGTGTCAACAAAAACTATATCGTTGGATTCGTATTTGAACATAGTTTTCAATGATATAATTTTAGGTGACATGCATGAGCATTTATCGTACTATATATAATGTTAGTTAAAATTTTGGTCGTACTAATCTATAGTAAGGTGCCCGTGCATTGCACGGAACAGTGAAATGCATTGATCGGGGAGTTGTTTATTTTGACAAAGGATGTGGGGTCATCTCATGTGTAACGGGTATCGATAGGTTTCTCCGGATATTATTTCATCTCCAGAGCTCACAAATATCCGGGTGAAATAGATAAAAAAAAGTATCTTTTGCAAACAAAAGCGTTAACCTGTTCAACCTGCATCCAAAACTTGTGAAGAAATAACACTTATTGTGCTTTGCAAGAAATGATCTTTAAGAATTAGTTTTTGAGTATCGATTATTATACATGTTGGCTACAGATGACATGGCACTTTCTTATAGTCAATAGTTGGCTATACTATTAAGTATTAACCATGCTCTTATACACCTAGACGAAGGGATTAAATTAGGATGATTTGGAAGGGGGCAGAGGAGATGTAAGAAATGGTACATCATAAGTCTTTCACCAGTACTGTAGTAAAAATTCTCAGTTAATCTCATAAATGGCAAGTGAGAACTCTAATGGAGCAAAAGCATACATGGATGATTCTAGACTAAACCATAAATGGATAAACTGTTATTCAAGCGCGATACTCTAATAGAGCAAGATCATGCATGGAAGGTTCTATACTATATAAATAAGAAGTCTCCACATGCTTAGACAGCGGATTACATTGAGCGAAGACTAATGATCATCATTTAACTTGGTAATGCACATGTCCAGGTGAACCTCCTTGGAGTCCCCGTGCACCATGTTGGGGGGGGGGAATCATACCATGCGTCTTCCATGTCCATATCAGCGGGAAGGTCCCAGCTCAGCACAGTCCTAGCCAGTGTCATGGAGTGGGTGTGGGCGCCCACGTACATCTGAGGGGCAGTAACAGTGAGCACGCACCCGCACATCGACCTCGTGTTAGTGTCAGCGTCAGCGGCATCGCCCCTGACGCACACTATAGAGACAGGGCGGCAGCCTGCATGGGCCTCGCCGGTGCCCACGATCAAGAGAAGACGCTGCCATCCTCCTCCGAGACTAGCAGGCGGCGGTGATCCTCCAGCAACTTCGGCACAGAGAACGGGTAGCACGTCTTGTACTTGATGTTCTCCGCCAAGGGCCAGTAGTGATCGCCGCACGCCTGCGTGAGGTGATGCACGAGGTCCGCCGGCGAGCCCCAAAATGGTATCTGGCACTCATAGCAGTACACGAAGGGCTCCTTGAGGCATCGACCATGCCGTCCATGAAACGGGAGTGGCTGTAGGGAACGTTGCGCCAATTGAATATATGAGCAAGTTACTATGAGATTTAGTGGGAATAAGCACAAAATAAATCATGACGGCTATAACAGAGATTAAACTAATCATGTGGACTAGCATAGTAGATGAGCAGATCGAATCTAGGATACAGACTAGAAACATGAATTCTACCATGATTTCGAACAGGAAGGACAAAAACACATATGATGCAACGGGAGCAACACCGTTGGCATTGAGGTTGTCGCCCATGTCGTTGAGGAAGAGGTTGCCGAGGTTGAGGAAGAAGTCGTCGTTGGTGAAGTCATCGCTGCCAGCAGTCGCGAGAGTGCGCTCCCCAAATTTCAATAGCGCCCACCGAATGGAGCGCAGGAGGGAGTGGCTATAGGGGACGTTGCGGCCGCCGAATGGAGCGCAGGAGTAGCACACGAAGCAGTAGATGGTGCTCCTCCCTAGTCTCTATCTCTACTCTTATCTCTATCTCTACTACTCTTCTTTCTTTTTTATAATATACTAGTAGTTGTCAAATCGAATAGTACTGCGCCGCCCGTTGCACGCCCGGGTGAACACGCCTCCTTGCCTCCATCAAACGCCTCCGCTAAACCCGCATGCAAACCAAGAAACCTACTCCGGCCCGCGGGAGGAAATTTGTCGTTTGTCATTGGATAATAATAGAGTCACATCCAATCCATTTGAGTTAATTGCGTGTATGATTCTCCCTCTATAAAAAGTTAATTGCATCCTTAATCTTGTATTCTAAGTACTCTGTGGGTTCCATTGTCAGTAGTGTGTACATGACTTGCAGGCTGGCTACAGATTCGTACAGAAAGTTAAAAAGAAACAAATCCATCCTTAATCTTGTATTCTAAGTACTCTGTGGGTTCCATTGCCAGTACAGTAGCGAAAGAAGTATATATTAAAAAAATATAAAAAGCTAAAGTTTAGGATAGAATTCGAACTCAGGTCATCGCGCTGCGAGCATCCGGCCCGGACCAGTACACCAGGTGTTCGTTGCGGACGATGCAAGAGATAAACCTTTATAGCAATGAGCCCGTTCGCTGTTTTGATGAGGTAAGGGAGGAATGTGGTTGGCTACAGATGACATGGCACTCCAAAAAATGCATCTTGATGTTCCGTGCAATGCACGTGCATCTTGCTAGTTTTTTTGCATATAATTCCAAACACCACGTAGACACAGTCTTTGACCATTTTACAACTATGTTAGTATCATTGTTAGTGGTCAGCCGGTGCAAGTTATAGCCCCGGGTGTTTTAACCTTTTTTAGTAATGATATCTGGCGATTGTTCGCCACGAGCTCAATCCTGGCGAATCCCATGTAACCATCAGATTTCCATCCGACGGTGGCCTATTTTTAAGCCATAGTATTTGACAAAACCGCCACCTTACACACGTACTATAACTACGTGGCAGGCGTTTGCAACTGCCATGTCTGCCAGCGAACGTTTGCTGGGGATTAGATTTAGCATCGATGGCGGTTCGTAGTCGTTCCACGCTTGGGCATTGAAGTTTGTAACTATTTTAGATTAGAATATACTAATCCTCCGGTGCTAGTAGTAGAGCAGAGTCCTACTCCACTGCTACTCTACTCAAGCAAGTTAGGGCATAGTAGTAGGTACTGTAGGGAGTACCAGTAATGTGATCACTCAAGCAAGTTCTCTGGCATCGATATGACCCTACGTTGTTGGTATATGTCTCGTAAGTCAAGCGGCGTGCTGTAGTCATCATCACCTGTCCACTTCCCGCACCACATAATCGCTTCTCCATCTTTGCCCGCACATAATCGTCCAATCTTCCATCCCCGCTAAGGCGCCTCCCCCCTATTCCGAAACCCAAGCACTAACAATGGCAGAACCGAGCAGCGTCCGCCGAAAGAGTGGCTGGAATTCGGTCCCCACAGAGGTAATCAAGCTCATTGTTTCGCGTGTGGACAATCTCAGTACCATGCCGCTCGCCGTGTGCTCGTTGGGGCTGTACTGTTTACTCAAAGCCCTCTGGCCGGAGCTTTTTAAGCCAGCTCCTTGCTTGCTGATGCTGCCTGATCTTCAGAAATGGCGTGCCACGCAGCATAACGATCGTAGGGTGGCGAGCATCAACCCCCTTGACTGCGATCCGATCCCCGTCACCCTCAACTACATTAACGGTATGTACTGGGTCGGCATGAACACGTCTCGGATGGTGCTCGTCGATGATCGCGGCAGCTGGATGCTCATGGAGGTCTACACCCGGCGATTGATCCCCCTTCCTTCGGTTAACACTGCACTGCTTTGGCACCGCGGCCCAGAATACTCGGAATCTTACAGTAGCCAACATGATACCAAGTTTGATTTGCTCAAGGTTGTAATCTGCCAAGTGCCCACAAGATCTGCGAATTATAAAGACTTCAGGCTAACTACGTTCTTCAAACGCGGTCTCGCCTATCTGACAAGTCACTGCGGTAAGTGGATGAATCTGCACATCCATCACATGATCATACATCCTCCATGGTTCTCTGATGCCATTGAACACAAGGGCTTCATTTATGTTGTCGACTCCTTCTATGGCTGGACGTATTGCTGGCCTACTCCGGTCATCGCTACAAACGGTTGTTATAGCAGTATGTTACTTTCCTATGATATCATGATGGCTTGCTTATATTACTGTCAACATTTACTGAAAAAATATTCATGCTCATAACATGCTGTTCTTAAGATTGACTACATTAAGAGCCCTTTTTTATTTGACTCCAACTTGATATGATGTTGTAGGCCGCCTGGTGTCCCTACCCTTCCTAATCCCAGAACCTTTCAAAGAAAAGCGGCATGGCAGTTGTAGGTGGTTCCTGGCTCGATTAGACGACGGCGAATGATTGACGATCGTTCGCACGTACCGGACGTGTTGTTTCGCAGAATACAATCACAGTCACTGCAAGGTCTTTGAGCAGGATCCCAGCTTCTCTGGGCCTTCAGGAATTTTTTACTGGAGGCTGGTAAGTAGCCTTGGCACACGCTCTTTGTTTATCGGACTGAATTATTCGATTAACCAGGAGATAACCGACGACAAGGATCATGATGGCAGCGTGGTTTCGTTCATCAGGCAAAGCTGTGTGTACACAACGTATCATGCGTCTCTGCATGCGCCATACCCTGATATGTGCTGCCACGCTCTGCAGCCCAAAGTAGGAGAGAGGGTCGCAAGTATCAGACTTCGACCTGCTGGCTGGAGTTTCCCCCGCCAGGCACCCATCTGGTTCAAGCCGTCAGCCAATCTCCATAGCTTAATAAATAGTAACATCTAACTGAGCCAGTTAGTTAGATGCGTACACTTGGTGTAGTAGGATCTTTATTTAGTTTGATGCATACACTTGTTCTTTTTTGGTAGCCCTTTTGTAATAATGGCTGATGTTGCGTCTTTACTCTTCTGGCCTGCTTACTACTTCTGTTGCACCCCCAACCCTGGTTGCTACTGCTGCTGTTTTCGATGTACAATCAGTAGTATATTTCGTCTGTTGGTTGAATAAATGTGTTGTTAGAACGACAAACACAATGTTTTGGAAGTCGTTGCACGGTCTGATCCTTTAGTGCCCCGTACCGTACGTAGCGCATACTATTTTTGATACGGAACACATTTTCCACTTGTTGATAACATGCAGCCCACTGATGAAGGCCCAATAAAGAAGCACATAATTAACTAGAAGGGAGGCTCTCACATGAATCCGGCCCAGGTACATGCTCATGGTCCCCTAAACATAAATAAGTAAATAAATAAAGCTAAATGCTCATGCACTAGTTCTTTAAATTCACGATTTAACAGGAGGATATTATTTCCTATGATAGTGTCTACATTCAGTCGATATTATTCTTAGGCAAAGATAGCGACCAGTCTTCTTTCTCCCACCATTTTCTTCCTACAACCAGCGGACCCATGCAAATCATAGTCAACGTCGTAAATAGTTCTGGTCCATTTTTATTTTTCAATAAGAATGTCCAACCCAGCCCAGCACATTGGTGACAGCACTTTACCCTCTGCCTTGGTGCGCTCGCCGCGGCGCCGCCGTCCGGCCCTGCCAGCATAGTGAATCGGGAGAGGACTGTAGTTGTGACTATGACAGTACGGACCCACCAGGTCCACTCCCGAACACAAGCAAGCGCCTCTTTTACTACTCAGATGCACCCCTCTTTTTTACTCTAATCCACCCTGCTGATATCTGGGATCCACATCATTTTCAACGTATAGTCAATTAACGACAGAACTACACAACTTTTTTTGAGGATTTGTTCGGAGGAGCAGGCTATAAACTGGGTTGTGCGGTCTCTGTGGCCCGTCTAACAACATGACTAGCCCAACAGTTTTTTCTTTGGGAAAATAGGTAGCCCACTATTTCTTTTTGAAGAATACCCAAGCTAGGCCTATTTGTTTTCTCCGATTTACTAGGCTGCAAATCTTTCAAGACGAGGAGGGATGCATTCCGGCCTGGCCAATGAGTATGGTCAGTATCTGTTAAAAGTAATATCAAAGGGGTTGAAAATTCCAAAAAAATATAGCAAATGGGAAATTAGTTTCTTTTTTTGTTTTTGTTCACTGATATTTTATATTTCATTGGATTTTAACATGACATAGTACTAATTTATTTTTAAATTTCTTTTAGTATGGCTACTAATTTTTGGATTAAGAGTATTTTGTTCCCGAGCAAAAAATTGCGAATTTTCAAAATTTCGCACATTTTTAGTTCAATTTTTTAACCCTGGTACTGACCAGAAAATGGGCAGCAATTCTAAAAATGGAAAATGGGTTGCAATAAATTACATATGAATTAGAAAATGAGTAAAAATTATAAAAAAATAATAATAGCAAATGGGCTGTACACGCCACAGATTTCGAGGCTGACTTGTTTACGCAAGGCTTTGTCAGTCAACACACGATTCTAGCAAAAGTGACTATTGGATGTCCATCCAACGGCCGACGTGCTTCTTCAATCTCTGATCTTCCTGCTCCAGTCACCTAAACCAACACCGGCGGGACTGCCTGCTCCCTCCTTTTGTGGCCCGCTATGATGCCGCGAAGGCTTCACCGGCCCACCCTACTCCCTTCGCTGGCCTGGCTGCACGCAATCAACTGCCTCCTTATTACGCAAAAAAATGATTCCTCCCACTGACATCTGGGGCGCACCGGTTCGGAGGCTGACCTGTGGGCCTACTAAGTTGACACGTACGCAGGGCTTTGTCAACTTAGTCAACAAACGATTGTAGCAGCAGTGACCGTTGGATTTGAATCGAACGGTCCTGCTGCTTCTTCAATCGCTGCTCTTCTTGCACTAGCCGCACAAACCAGCGCCGGTGAGACCGCCTGCTCCTGCCTCTAGTGGCCGGCTGTGCTGCCGTTGAGGCCTCACCGCCCCCTACTACTCCCATCACTGGCCAGGACCTACGGCGACGACAACCTCACACCGCAACCGAACCAGTGAACCCTCGTACTCCTCTCCGCGTGGGCATCCACTGCCGCATCTTCCCCGGCTCCGCGTCGTCCCCTTCCTAGGCCTCGCCGTCATCCATCGCCTTGGTGCTCTCGGCGCGGCGTGGTCAATGTGGTCAACGAACGACTTCCATCGGAAGAGTACTGTACGTGGAGAGGCTGACAGCTTGGTCCACGGCCGTAGCAAGGAAGTGCCTCCTTATTACACGAAAAATAATGATTCCTCCAGCTGACATCAGGGTACCACCGGACGGGCCACCGTATTTCATGAAAAAAAACATTTTTCCCCTGACTGTTGGGACCCACCAGCTACATCTTCGCACGCAAGGAAGTGCGTCCATATTACGGGGAAAAAATGATTCGCCCCCTGACTGCTGGGACCCACCAGCTACATCTTCGCACGCAAGGAAGTGTCTGACAGTCAGGACCCACCAGGCAGAAGCGTACATAGCGTTGTCATTCTGGTCGTGAACGTGTACGTACATACTAGTCGATTGGTCTGTGTGCAGGCTGCAGCGATGAACCGTGGCCGTGTAAGGAAGGGCACGTGTCGTAGTAGAGGCGCGCACATAGCATGTACACGTATGTACAGCCAGGGTGCAAGAAAGTAAATACGGCGACGTATGTACATACGGGCGGGGTCTCGAACGCCTACTCGCACATACGTACGGCCAGGGCTCGTGTACATGGCTGGGTTGGAACGAAGAAACTACGTCCTCGTCATGTTCATTGGGAGGCAACAGAATGCGTTGTGTTCATCGGGAGGCAACGGAATACGTCATGTTCATCGGGAGCCAACCGGCTTGGACGGAACAGCCGATCGAAATGAGGCCTGACGTGCCGCAGAACGGAGGAAACGGCCTTGTGTTCGACAGGCCAAGGTCGAAATGGGATCCTGTTCATCGGGAAGGGTCTGGCTGTAACGACCCGAGACCGACGCTCCGGACGCCTTCCATGTTTTTCCTTATCGTCGGGTGTTTTTATTTGTTTGCCGCATTCATCATGGCATCTTTTGCATTGCATCATGTCACTAACTCTTTGCAACTCAAATAAATAAATTGTATGGATCTTCGATCCATTTAAATCGAGGGAATTCACATGGTGTTTTCTCTTTATAACATATCCTCCCAATATTTAGGGAGCTATATTAAACCATTCCATTGGCTTGGAATCACCCATAACACATATGCACCGTTCTTCAAATTTCCTTTTATCCAACTCAACTTCATTTCTTCCTTTGGGGCCTTTTAGTAAAATTGAGTTCCAATTTTACTTTACCCATAAATGTTCCAAATCTGCCCATAAATCACATCTATTGTGTAGGGTCACCTCCTATAATTTCAACCCATTTGGAGTTCATTTGAATGGGTTCCGAAATTCTATTTTGTCAAGTTAAATTCAATGCATGTGGATTTGACTTCCTCTAAAAATCCTCAGGCCATTTTTGTCAAATTCCTCGTATTTTT